>NC_057795.1:409942279-410032924 GCF_018294505.1 Triticum aestivum
GGGGAGGGGGGAGGGGGGAGGGAGGGAGGTATCTAGGAGGAGCTACCTCGGTGCCGATCATGCGCGGGTGATGGCGGTGAGCGATGGTGGCGGGCGGGAATGCCTGGCGACGGTGATCGAGCGCTGCGCGGGAGAGATGGAGTGGGAGTGAATGTGATGAGGGAGAGGAAACCGCCGGGCCGGGCGAGGTAGGGGATAAGGTGGGCTTAGCAGTAGCGCGGGCCACACGACCCGTGCTAGGGCTAATGGCAGTACCAGTAGTGCTCCTCTGGCAACCAGCTCTACTGCTAATTTGGTACCACCACCTGCCCACGTGCTGTTTTAGTAGCAGCATGGGTCGTGCACCCAGCGCTACAGCTAACATATTAGTTGTAGCGCGTGTTGCCCAACCCACGCTGCTACTAAGGCTAGACCTGGGGGCGGCCTTGTGTCCCACTTAGCAATACCGCCTGGTTCGTGGGCCTGTGGTACTACTAAGTCTTACCTGTAGCGTAGGACTTAGGCCAGCGCTGCTGCTAGTTAACAGCAGCTAGCGTGAGTATTTTACCCCATGCTACTGTTAAGATGCTACCTATAAGGTATTTCCTGGCCTCCTTATTGTCGTTGGGCTGATGATGATGCCCATGGCCCATGGTCTTCCGGGTCGTATCTTGGATGGGTCGTGGGCTTTTTGTGGGTCATCCATATACTTGGGCCTGCCTTGTATTTGTAGGCCCGACACACTCCATTGGAGATGCAACACTCTTGAAAGTTGTATGGCAGGTTGACTTTTATCTTAATGTATTTTAAAGTTTTTATAAGCAAGATGATATCCTACAAAGCGGTCTTTGGAGAACACACCTATATGAGCCCCACTACTGGTTATAGTATATGAGATTGGGTGATCTCTAGTAAGTTAATGAAACAGGCCAAGAGTGTGACTAATATGCTCCATCCGATGGGTCAGTCTTTGCCAGCTAGTACCGGTAAGACATTTGGTGAAACTTCTTTATACTAAACTGACAATTCAAGGCATAGTCCATTGTTTAGTTGTGAATGAGTGTAACTACTTGCTCTAGGTGGATATTCAACCTTGACTGGTCTCGACTGAAAATATTGGTATATAAAAACAATATTTGTAACAGAGGACAACACAATGAGCCTTCAAGATATGGTGGAGGATTGTTGAAATATAGGGTCGGCTTTAGGACCATCTAACAATAACAAAAAATCTCTAAGGGCTTTGTGAATGAGTTGAGCCAAACTAAGGCCCAATTCTTTTGCCAGAATCTGGGGATTCTCCCAGAATCCGACCTCTACCCAGCTTCTCCCAGAATCTTTGAGCCCCATTTGTTTTACAATCCTATCTAATTAGACCCTAACTAGATAGGATTGTAAAACCAAGGAGGCTCAAAGATTCTGGGAGAAGCTGGGTCGGGGTTGGATTCTGGGAGAATCCCCAGATTCTGGCAAAAGAACTGGGCCTAAGACATATGTCATGCGTGTGCTTAATTTTTGCCGGTCAGGAATCTGAGACGTCATATCATGGGTTGTTGCCAACTCAGACATGGGTCCAACACATCTCCTACCAGACCGCACCTACATATTGGAGGCATCGACAACCCTAGCAACTACCCAAGATCATATCACATCTGCTCTGCCTCCACATGTACTGCCCACCGCCACTCCTCCCGTTATTGTTGTTGTCGGTTATACCATCCCTTCCATCGCGTGCATAGCTATACAAGAGAGCGGGCCTCCGGAACCCCGCCTTTTGAGATCATGTATGGGAGAAGCGCGATTATCTTTTTGGGGATCGTCTCCTACGCGACTGCTCGCCATCATTCGTCTACTTCATCTATGTCCGCATCGGCGTTAACATCATCATGTCCACCGAAGCCGAGAAGCTCGCTGCCGAGAAGAAGGCACCCAATTATGATGCTGCACGACTGCAAACCGCACTACTTGAGGGTATAACTCGTTTATCCCGCTCTTATTTATTTCTCTGTTTGTCGTACTAGCTATCTAACTAGATGTTTCCGCTATATGCGTAGTACATGCCTATCTGGTTAGATTTCAGTATGTGATTAATTAATACTATCCATGCCATGTTCATGATTTATTTCTAGATTAAATTAATCAAAAAATTGCTAATATGCTTGACACACATGCCCACCGATGACCTAGAAGTTCCACCGGGACGGAGGCTAGACAGGGAGAACTTTATTCCATCTTCAAGGAGTCGCCACCTCGTAGAAGCCATAGACAAACTAAAAACACTAAAATGATGGATGAAACCTCCCCCCAGCAAGGGTCGTGATCCCCGTGTGCCTCCATGGCCTAAGGACACTAAAGACGATGCAGATCGTGGACGGCGGCGGCGAGAGGTAGGGAAGCCCTAGATGCAGGGGGGAGCGTTTGTAGCTTCCAGCTACTCTTTCTTCAACGATCACTAGTAGAAAAACAACTTTTAGTACCGGTTTGTAAGGACCTTTAGTGGACTAAAGGTCCCCCCTTTAGTCCCGGTTCAACACGAACCGGGACCAAAGACCCACCACATGGCACGAGCCGCGCCGTTGTCTGGGGGACCTTTAGTCCCGGTTGGTAAGGATTTTTTTATTTTTATTTTTAAAATAAAGCAAAAACAGCCCGCCTACTGGGCCGGCACGGCCTGCATACGACTAGAAACCCAAACTCTAGTTGGGCCAGGATGCAGGTCCGTACGGCCCAGTAGGCCTCCACAGGGCAGAAGACTTGCAATAGGCCCACAAAGGCCTGCTTAGAGAGGAGCTTGACACGGTAGCCGCGGCGGGGCTTATAAACCGGTGTGAACTCCTCTCAACTAGCGAAGTGGGATTAAACATTGTGCACTGTGGGTGGCAGCGCACCATCTTTAGTACCGCTTGGTGGCTCCAACTGGTATTAAAGGGGGGGGGGATCTTTAGTACCGGTTGGAGCCACCAACCCGTACTAAAGGCCACCACCTTTAGTACCGGTTGGTGACTTCAACCTGTACTAAAGACCCCCCCCCCTTTAATATCCGTTGGAGCCACCAACCCGTATTAAAGGCCACCACCTCTTTAGTACCGGTTCGTGGCACGAACCGGTACTAAAGGTTTGCCACGATAATGAGCGCCGCCCGCCTGGCCGTTGGAACCGGCACTAATGATTACATTAGTGCCGGTTCAATTGCAAACCGGGACTAATGAGTTTCACATTAGACCCTTTTTCTACTAGTGGATTCGCCACCTCCCTCCCGCTTCTCGTGGGGTTTAAGGCTCAATCAAGCTTTGGGTGTTTCCGTCGGATTGGAAGAGATCATAGGTTTGTACCTTAGGAGGTTGATGGATGTGGATTAGTTCAAGCGATTACACATCTTAATTAAAAACGAGTAAACCTCCAAAATTTCACCGCTGTCACCCACGATCTGCACGCAGTGCCTGCAACCAGAAAACAAACCAGTGCACCTAGCCCACGGGTTGAAACAGGCCTGCCCTATCGTGGATCCACGCATGTGTCATCTATCACGGACTCCTGTCCCATTCCGCCCATCTCCCGAAGAATACCACCATTGTCTCTCGTGGCGACCTCTATATAACGCCAAGACCTGATAGCCAGACTCACACACTCGCAGTAGCTAGCTAGGTGCTTGACCTACTACTGCTCGTGACCAATATGGCGTCCAAGGTGTCGGCTTCATATGGCCTCTTCCTTGCCCTTAACCTCCTCTTGTTTACAGTGACCAGTGCCTGCCCAAGCTGCGGCGACTCGGGCAACAATGGTGGCCAAGGGAGCAGCGGGGGCGGGAGAGGTGGTGGCGGTGGAAGTGGTAGCGGCAGGGGAGGGCATGGAGGCGGGGGCGGTGGAGGCCATGGAGGCGGCGGCGGCGGCGGATATGGAGGCGGAAGCGGAGGGGGTGGAGGAAGTAGCGGTGGTGGGATAATTGGCGGCGGTCCTGGTGGTGGGATCATTGGCGGCGGTCCAGGTGGTGGCATCATCGGAGGGAGCCCAGGTGGCGGGATCATCGGCGGCGGGAGCGGTGGTGGTGGAAGTGGCAGCGGCGGCGGCGGCGGGTATGGAGGAGGAGGCGGCGGCGGGACGAGCGGGTGGTACGGCAAGTGCCCGACGGACGCGCTGAAGCTGCACGTGTGCGCCAATGTGCTGGATCTGATCAAGGCGAAGGTGGGCGTGCCTCCGTTGAATGACCGGTGCTGCCCGCTGCTCAACGGGCTCGTCGACCTGGACGCCGCCATCTGCCTCTGCACCGCCATCAAGGCCGACGTGCTAGGCATCCACATCAACCTCCCGATCCACCTCAGCCTCATCCTCAACTTCTGTGGCAAGGGCGTCCCGACTGGCTTCATGTGCCCTACCTAATCCCGGTGATCCTATTGAGTTCGCGTTTGATCTCCCAGAAGGAGATGAGAGAGGTCACGTCCACTCATGCATGCATGATCTCAACGAAGTGCATGCATGCGTTCAATAATCAAAATTGTTGCTTTGGTTTAGTTGTTTTATTATATATTTTTTCGTAAACTTTTGAGTCATAGCTTGTGGTAGTTACCATTGCATTTTGCTTTGCGATGGAATGTGGCCGTTTGTTGTTGGCGTTGTTGTCGTTACATTATCTTTTCCTAATTTTTGAATTTGAAAGATGCATAGCATCTAATGAATTTGATTTAGTATTTCCAAGATACAACATAGTAACCTGTGATTGTTGGATCCGAGTCGAGGGAAATTTGACCAAACTGCAATCCATTGTCTTTGTTCTTAGACCTTCTATTTCTCTATGTTACGAAAATCATAAGCCTCATCTTCAAATGCAGTTCAATTACAATGTCACATCATTTTTATAGTTCCTTCCCCCGTAAAGAAATATAAGAGCATTTTGATTAGTAAAATAATGATCTAAACACTCTTATATTTCTTTACAGAGGGAGTACAAGACATAACATGATACTTGCTTATCATACTACAGTGGAAGAGGTCTTAGGCTAACTCGTTGTACCAATACAAACCGAGATTTCAAACCTAAAAAGTAGAATTTGACCACTCGGGCGAACTAAGCATAGCTTAGATGGTAGGTTTCTTGTGGGAGAGGATTTGTGGTAGTAGGGACATGGCCCGACCCTTTTTTTGTTTTTGATTTTTAATCTTTTATATCTTTTGAACCAAAAGTTCAAATTAAGTTTTGTTTGCATTTTCGTGTTTCTTCTGACAAGGGCTTACAAATAAATTCTATTCGATTACATCTTGTTGAGTTTTGAAAACTTCGATAACTTTCAACTGTTAAAACTTGGTACGATTGAATGACAAAATCATAAGTTCAGAAACTAAGATGTTAAACATGGTGTCTCATCGTGCGGAATCGAACGGCTTTGAGGATCGGGAGGCAATCCGGCATGGCTGGCAGGTACGTGCCCCACACCTGCGAATTTTTGGGTTTCTTGTGGTGGAACAAACTCATCCGAGTTCGAGGCCTAAACTTGGCACGGGTGTTCGCGTATTTTCTGAATTTATTCCGGGCTCTTCGGTGCTACTGTTTTAGTGGTATGATGTGCCTGTTGACTATGAGATGTTTGGATGGCTTCATCTATCTCAAAATCTGCCGGTTAATTAAGGTCTCTCGGAGGTGCTTGAAAGGATAATGTGCGTACATATGTTTATAGAAATGAGTGTGTGCACGTCTTGTGAGCGTCGGCGTACTGTGTTTCTTTAAATAAAAAGGAAAAAAAAACTTGACCAATGGGGAGCGGGGAGCGAAGAGTGCAAACCTCATGCTCTAAAGGCATCTCCAACGGCAACCCGCAAATTTTCTCCCGCATCCGTCCGCAGACAGGGGGACAAATCCGCGGACACGAATACGGGAGGCCGCCATCCAACGCTGCCTTCATACATTTTAAGCGCTTTTTCAATAAACCGGATGAAATTCATGCAAACACGCCGGATTTCATACAAACAAGACGGATTTCATACAAACATGGCAGATTCACTAGATTTCAAACATTTAGAGAGAGAAAACGATCCGACCATATACCTATCCTACACACCGGCGGCGCCCGGCGTCCGAGCCCTTGTCGTCCTCCATCTGTCGTCTTTATTACCACCGGCGATAAGACCGATGAAGTGAAGATGCAGTCTCCGGCGAGGAAGATTAGAACACGGGAGACGGACCGGCCCACATGGGACATAAGGTCGTGCTGCCTCCCGTGGCCTACTCATCCTCGAAGGAGTCCGCGGCCTATCTGTCGTCGGTGGATGTGAGGTCCATGATTGAAATGATGGCGCCGGTGTTGTCGTCGTCCCACCAGGCCGCCTGATAGTTTGTGGGCGGCACAACTGGCGTTGTTCTCCTCCGCGATCGCCTGCAGTTGTGCCTCCACGGCGGCCGCTTCCTGGCAAGCGGCGGCTTGAGTGCGGACTGCATCATAGATGGCACGCCGCTCCACGACAAAGTTGGGGTTCACTGCGGCTATCGCCGCCATGGCCTCCTTGCTCACTCGCTCGCTGTAGATCTGGCCCTCCGCCAGCTAGTGCTACTCCAGGAGGAAAAAGTCGTATTGGCATTCCTCCTGCGCATGCTAGAACATCGACAAAGGTGCAGGCGCAGGCTGCACCTCCGCCATGGCAGCATTGTAGTGCCCCTGCGCCTGGCCCATGGTAAAGCCGGCGTGCACACGAGATGCGGGAGTCGGGACGGTATCGTCCGACCCCGTCTCCATCATGGGGTTGTCCTCTTCGTCGAAGACCTTTGGCAAGTTGTCCAGCAAGCCGGCCTCGATCCTCCTAGCATGGCGGCGGCAAGGGCGTCCACTGCGTGCCTCATCTCAGTGGAAAGGCTCTCCCACAGAACTTTGCCGCCTACAGTCATGGCGGATGTAGTGCAAGGATGGAGGATGGGGAGCAGCTTGTGTTGTGGAGTGGAGTTAGCCGGGTGTGCTCGCCTTAAAATAGCGGATTCTGATGAGGCCAGGCGTCCGGGTGCATCAATATGTGGCACCGGAGTGGATTTCTTGGCAGGCGAGTCTACTTAATGGCAGCATGAGGATGGACGGGGCATTAAACGTTTATGGTAGATAGTTGGCCCGTCCCATCCAGTCACACGTCTCCGGCATTGAATAGGTGCGGAGAACGGAGATGCGTCGCGGGCGGTGCCCTCGACTAGCGTGTTGCTTCAATGGCAGAGGCAATGAGAGGTAACGTCCACCCTGTGTCGTCTTCAATGTGTAGTGGCATGAATGTGGGCAGCTGGCGCTGGACAGGGACACGCGAGCGAGATGGAGGATGGGGTTTGGGTGGGGCCAGGGCAGTCAGAAGTGTCCGCAAAGCCCCCCTCCCCCCGCCCGGCGCATGTTTGTCTCCGATTTGCGACAGAAATCCCGTCAAGACCGCCCGGCGCACCAATCAAGACCCGCTTTGGATGACTTACGCGGTCCGGACAACACGATCCGAACGGATGCAGGAGGTTTGAAGGGGAGATGCCCTGACTACTTGGTCCTGTATAGGTAGCCTAGTCACATGGCGATCTTCCTCTAAGCCCAAGAAACAAACTTATCCATGAACATTCGAACCCAACCCTGACAATATTTTTTTGAGGGTCAATCCTAACAATATTGGAAGACATTTTTGAGCGCATCCTTAGAGATCAGAGCATCTAGAGCTGGACTTGGTAAATCCGGGCCCTCAAACGCCCACGGATGTGCCCGGACGCATCCACGGACAGCGACCGGGCACTCCTCAAATTGTGTCGTCCACATCCGTGTCTCTCATATCCGAACCCCTATATCCATACTATATCATGCAACGCCAATGAAACTATGTAGATCAGCTCCGGACATAGAAATTGCACAATAGTTCACCAAAAGATCCACCAAAGTTCACATAAACGACGAACAACTTTATACTACAAATAAAACTTGGAATTAAAATTGACTTCACCACTTTTGGGCCGGCCCTTTCCCCTTCTGGTCGCCGATGTAGGCGTACCCGTCGGCAGATGGTGGAGCATTGTCCGATTCATCAAAGGAGGAGTTGTGGTCGTCGGAGGGGGAGGAGTCAATGATGACGAGGCCCTTGAGACGATGGACGGCCCGGTCCTGTTGGCGCCTGAGGTTCGCCAGCCGAGCCGCCTCCTTCGCCTTCTCCAACGCCTCCCGCTCAGACTGCTTGATGTCAAGCCGAAGAGCCCTCACATTATTCCGGAGGAGCCACCGAGCATCCATCTCCGCCATCGTAAACGACCAACGATAGACCCATGCGAGGAGCCGCTGGTCCTCGTTGGGCTCCGCCGGTAACCCACGCCGGCGTTGGAAAGAGCTCTCCATAGCCTCCCTCTCCCTTACCTGCTGCCTCTTGCGGCGGGCGGTGCGCGCCTCCGGCTTTGGTGGGCGCGTCCAGGCGGGCGGGGCGGGAACAAGGACCCATCGCTGCCCATGAGGGGGAGTAGCAGCCGGCGGGGCGAGGGGACGGAGGAGCCGATTGCGCTTGCTGCCTGTCAGAGCTGCCAATGGACCGGGAGGGGCCAGCGCCGCGTCCGAGATGCGCCGGTAGGGAAGCGGCGGCTACGGTGAGGCTGCAGATCCGAAGATGCCCTCGTTCTCCACCTTGGACTGCTCCGAGGCGATGCGGAGGGCAAGCTCATACTCCGTATCCACCTTGTCGTCGGAGCGGCTGTCAGAGCTCGACATTGCGCTGAATTCAATCGGAATCGGTGAGGGAAGAGGAGAGGACGGAGCAAGAGAGGAGAGTGGGTGAGCTAGGGTTTCAGACCGACGAGGCCAGTGGGGGATTTTATGGGACATTGATGACCCACAAGTGTACGGGATCTATCGTAGTCCTTTCGATAAGTAAGAATGTCGAACCCAACGAGGAGCAGAAGGAAATGATAAGCGGTTTTCAGTAAGGTTTTCTGCAAGCACTGAAATTGTAGGTGATAGATAGTTTTATAATAAGATAAATAGTAACGAGTAACAAGTAAATAAAGTAAATAAGGTGCAGCAAGGTGGCCCAATCCTTTATGTAGCAGAGGATAAGCCTGGACAACTTCTAATAATGAGAAAGGAGCTCCCGAGGACACATGGGAATTATCGTCAAGCTAGTTTTCATCACGCTCATATGATTCGCATTCGGTACTTTGATAATTTGATATGTGGGTGGACCGGTGCTTGGGTACTGCCCTTACTTGGACAAGCAACCCACTTATGATTAACCCCTATTGCAAGCATCCGCAACTACAACAAAAGTATTAAGGTAATCCAACCATAGCATGAAACATGTGGATCCAAATCAGCCCCTAACGAAGCAACACATAAACTAGGGTTTAAGCTTCTGTCACTCTAGCAACCCATCATCTACTTATTACTCCCCTATGCCCTCCTCTAGGCCCAATAATGGTTAAGTGTCATGTAGTCGATGTTCACATGACACCACTAGAGGAGAAGACAACATACATCTCATAAAAATATCGAACGAATACCAAATTCACATGACTACTAATAGCAAGACTTCACCCATGTCCTCAGGAACAAACGTAACTACTCACAAAGCATATTCATGTTCATGGTCATAGGTGTAATAATATGCATTAAGGATCTGAACATATGATCTTCCACCAAGTAAACCAATAAGTATCAACTACAAGGAGTAATCAACACTACTAGCAACCCACAGGTACCAATTTGTGGTTTTGGATACAAGATTGGATACAAGAGATGAACTAGGGTTTGAGAGGAGATGGTGATGGTGAAGATGTTGATGGAGATTGACCCCTTCCCGATGAGAGGATCATTGGTGATGACGTTGGTGATGATTTCCCCCTCCCGGAGGGAAGTGTCCCCGGCAGAACAGCTCTGCGAGAGCCCTAGATTGGTTCCGCCAAGGTTCCTCCTCGTGGCGCCGGAGTTTCGTCCCGTAAGCTTGCCCCCGATTTTTTCTAGGGTAAAAGTGATGATATAGCAGAAGATGGACGGCGGAGGCCCACCAGGGGGCCCAGGAGATAGGGGGCCGCCCTATAGGGGGGGCGCCCCCTGTCTCCTGGACAGGGTGTGGGCCCCTGGCCTATTTCTTTCGCTCAGAAATTCTTATAAATCCCGAAAAGTTGTTTCGTGGAGTTTAAGGACTTTTGGAGTTGTCCAGAATAGGTTTCCAACGTTTGCTCCTTTTCCAGACAGAATTCCAGCTGCCGGCATTCCCCCTCTTCATGGTAAACAGTGTAAAATAAGAGAGAATAGCCATAAGTAATGAGATATATTGTGTAATAACTGCCCATAATGCAATAAATATTGATATAAAAGCATGATGCAAAATGGACGTATCAACTCCCCCAAGCTTAGACCTCGCTTGTCCTCAAGTGGAAGCCGAAATCGGAAAATATGTCCACATGTTTAGAGATAGATGTGTCGATAAAAAATAAAATACGGACATGAGGGCATCATGATCATTCTAATAACAACAAGATATATAGATTTTGTCATATGATTTCCTATGCTCAAGTAACAAGCAATTCACAATGTAAAGTATGGTTCAGAAACTTCATTGGGAACTAACAAACTATAATCTCAGTCATTGAAGCAATTGCAATTTATCATAACATCAGAAAGAGTAAAAAATAGAGCTTTCCAGCAAGTCCACATACTCAACTATCATATAGTCTTTTACAATTGCTAACACTCACGCAATACTTGTGGTTATGGAGTTTCAGACGGACACTGAGAAAGATAGGGGCTTATTATGTTGCCTCCCAACGTATTCACCTTTAGGTGATGTCAACAATAATGGCCCATGCTAACGAACATCCAATTGGATATGTATATCACGATCTTTCAAACACGAAGAACTTGCCAATGGATAAAATGAAAAAGGGAAAGGTGGAGATCACCTTGACTCAAGCACAAAAATAAAAGCATAAAGTAAGAACATGAAGTAAAAGATAGGCCCTTCGCAGAGGGAAGCAGAGGTTATCATGCGCTTTTTAGGGTTGATGCATAAAATCTTAATGCAAAAAAACGTCACTTTATATTGCCCCTTGTGTGTGGACCTCTATTATGCAGTCTGTCGCTTTTATTACTTCCATAACAAGTTCGTACAAAGCTTATTTTCTCCGCACTAATAACTCATACATAATTAGAGAGCAATTTTTATTGCTTGCACCGATGACAACTTACTTGAAGGTTCTTACTCAATCCAGAGGTAGATATGGTGGACTCTCATGGCAAGACTGGGTTTAAGGGTATTTGCAAGCACAAGTAGTATTTCTACTTGGTGCTAGGAATTTGGCTAGCATGAGGGGGAAAGCCAAGCTCAACATGTTCGGAAGGTCAATGACAACATACTTTAACTGAGATGTGAGAAAACATAAACCATTACGTTGTCTTCCTTGTCCACCGTCAACTCTTTTAGCATGTCATACTTAATGAGTGCTCACAATCATAAAAGATGTCCAAGATAGTGTATTTATATGCGAACCTCTCTTCCCTTATTACTTCCTGTTAATTGCAATGATGACCAAGGCTACGTTCATCAACTCCCAACAATTTTTATGCCTCATACTTTCTATGTGTGAAGTTATCACTATCCATAAGATCAATATGAACTCTTTTATTCTTTCTACTTTCTCAAGATCATAGCACATAGCAAAGCCTTTGACTCAACACTAATCTTTATTATAGATAGCTCGCGGACTCGAATACAAAAAGAGATCACAAAGCAAAACTCAAACTACTTGATATCAGAACTTCAATCTACTAGAGCAAGATACTACTAAAAGGATCGAGCTAAATAAAACGGTAAATATAGGAGTGTGATGGTGATACGATACCGGGGCACCTCCCCCAAGCTTGGCAGTTGCCAAGGGGAGTGCCCATACCCATGTGATTATTTATCCTTCTTCACGGTTGGTGTTATGATCTTCTTGGTGATGATGCCGTTCAGAATGCGGTTCTCCTGCTCAAGCTTATTGACTTGTTGTTTGAGATCCATAATTTCTTTACGGAGCTTGCCCGTAACGGCCAAAGATCCTTTTACCCAAGGATGCTGCATAGCTGTTGGAGAACAAGTGAAACTCTTTTTCATATTTTCATAAGAAAGAAATCTAGAGTTGGAAGGGATGACCGAAGTTGGAATAGCCACGCTCGGTAGTTCCCCCGTCATAAATTCTGCTCGGAGACAAGAGGTGACTTCTTGATCTTCTTCCATGGCATTTATCCTTTTCAAATCAGCCTCCATCTCATCCTCCGTTGATGGTCCAAAGTGGTAGGCATCGTTATTCTCTCCTGGTCCTGGCGTTGGGTGAGATACCCGGCTCTCCCAACTGACTCCTGAGAAGACATCTTGTTTAATTCTGCAACAGGAACATCTCAAAATGAAAACAGAGGATAACTGCGTGATACGGTGGTCAAAACCTTCAAGAGTATATATAATGAATTTTTATCGACCAAAATACGTAACGTGCAAGAAAACGGAGTCCGGGAGGCACACGAGGTGCCCACGAGACAGGGGCGCTCCCTACAGGGGGGGTCCACTCTCGTGGGAGCCTCATGTCCCTTTCGGACTACTTCTATCTTCCTAAAATTCTTAAATGTTCCAAAACTGATAAAAATTGCCATTGGAGTTGTTTTGGAGTCGGTTTACTTACCGTACCACATACCTATGCCTTTTCACGGGCTGGAACATTCTGGAAAGTGTCCCTTATGTATTCCTCAGGGGTTACGGTTTCAATAATATTAGTTTCAACATTGATAGGATTACCTGAAATATAATGTTTAATTCTTTAACCGTTTACCACCCTCGGATTTGTGCCTTCGAAGTTGTTGATTTTTATGGCACCAGAATGATAGACCTCCTCGATAATATAGGGACCTTCCCATTTTGAGAGAAGCTTTCCTGCAAAAAATCTTAAACGAGAGTTGAATAATAACACATAATCTCCTACGTTAAACTCACGCTTTTGTATCCTCTTATCATGCCAGCGTTTGATTTTTTTTTGAAAAGCTTGGCATTCTCATAGGCTTGGGTTCTCCATCCATCAAGTGAGCTAATATCAAATAACATCTTCTCACCGGCAAGCTTGAAGTCATAATTGAGCTCTTTAATAGCCCAATATGCTTTATGTTCAAGTTCAAGAGGTAAATGACATGCTTTTCCATAAACCATTTTATACGGAGACATACCCATAGGATTTTTGTATGCAGTTCTATAGGCCCATAATGCATCATCAAGTTTTTGGACCAATTCTTTCTAGATCTATTCACAGCCTTTCGCAAAATTAATTTGAGTTGTCTATTGCTCAACTCTACTTGACCACTAGACTGCGGATGATAAGGAGATGCTATTCTATGACTGACATCATACTTAGCAAGCATCTTATGGAAAGCACCATGAATTAAATGTGAACCACCATCAGTCATAAGATATCTAGGGACTCCAAACCTCGGAAAAATAACTTCTTTAAGCATTTTAATAGAAGTGTTATGATCAGCACTACTAGTTGGAATAGCTTCTACCCACTTAGTAATGTAATCAACAGTAACTAAAATATGTGTATAACCATTAGAGGCAGGAAAATGTCCCACATAGTCAAAGCCCCAAACATCAAATGGTTCAATAACAAGAGAATAATTCATAGGCATTTCTTGACGTCTACTAATGTTACATATTCTTTGACATTCATCACAAGATAAGACAAACTTACGAGCATCTTTGAAGCGAGTAGGCCAATAAAAACCAGATTGTAGTACCTTGTGTGCAGTTCTATCTCTAGCGTAGTGTCCTCCATAAGATTCAGAGTGACACTTACGTAGAATATGTTCTTGTTTGTGCTCAGGCACACAACATCTAATAACACCATCTACTCCTTCTTTATAAAGGTGTGGATCACCCCAGAAGTAATGTCTTAAATCATAAAAGAACTTTTTCTTTTGCTGGTATGTGAAACTAGGCGGTAAATATTTAGCAACAATGTAATTAGCATAATCAGCATACCAAGGAGCAGTATGAGAAGCATTGACGTCCGCTAATTGTTCATCAGGAAAGCTATCATTAATAGGCAATGGGTCATCAAGAACATTCTCTAACCTAAACAAGTTATCTGCAACGGGGTTCTTGGCTCCCTTTCTATCAATAATATGCAAGTCAAATTCTTGGAGCAAGAGAACCCATCTAATGAGTCTAGGCTTAGCATCTTTCTTTTCCATAAGATATTTAATAGTAGCATGATCAGTGTGAATAGTAACTTTGGAATCAACAATATACGATCTGAACTTATCACATGCAAACACAACTGCTAAGAATTCTTTTTCAATGGTAGCATAATTTCTTTGGGCAGTATCAAGAGTCTTACTAGCATACTGGATGACATTCAATTTCTTATCAACTCTTTGCCCTAAAACATCACCTACAGCATAATCACTAGCATCGCACATAATTTCAAAAGGTAAATTCCAATCAGGTGGCTGAACAATAGGTGCGGTGATCAAAGCTTTCTTAAGAACTTCAAGCGCTTCTACACAATCATCATCAAAGACAAAAGGAATATCTTTTTGCAATAAATTAGTCAGAGGCCTAGAGATTTTAGAAAAGTCCTTAATGAACCTCCTATAAAAACCGGCATGACCAAGGAAACTTCTTATACCTTTTATGTCCTTGGGACATGGCATCTTTTCAATAGCATCAACTTTGGCTTTATCAACTTCAATACCTCTCTCGGAGATCTTGTGCCCCAAGACAATGCCTTCATTAACCATAAAGTGAGACTTTTCCCAATTCAGGACGAGACTAGTGTCTTCGCATCTCTGCAAAACTCGATCAAGGTTGCTCAAACAATCATCAAAAGAGGATCCATAGATAGAGAAGTCATCCATGAATATCTCACAAATCTTTTCACAAAAATCATAGAATATAGCCATCATGCATCTTTGAAAGGTAACAGGTGCATTACATAAACCAAAAGGCATACGTCTATAAGCAAAAGTACCAAAAGGGCAAGTAAAGGTAGTTTTAGATTGATCCTTCGTTGACACAGGTATCTGAGAGAAACCAAAATAACCATCTAGGAAGCAAAAATGTGTGTGTTTGGATAGCCTTTCTAGCATTTGATCAATAAAAGGTAAAGGGAAATGATCTTTCTTAGTAGCTTTATTTAACTTACGGAAATCAATTACCATCCTATAACTTGTAATAATTCTTTGCGGGATCAATTCATCTTTATCATTAGGAATGACAGTAATACTTCCCTTTTTAGGGACACAATGGACAGGGCTTACCATTCACTATCAGCAACGGGATAAATAATACCTGCCTCAAGGAGCTTTAGTATCTCCTTTCTTACAACTTCCTTCATCTTGGGATTTAATCGTCTTTGAGGATCTCTAACTGGTTTGGCATCATCCTCTAATGTAATTTTGTGTTGACATAACGTGGGACTAACGCCCTTAAGATCATCCAGAGTATATCCAATAGCTGCTCGGTGCTTCTTCAGAGTTTTCAATAATCTTTCTTCTTCTTTCTCTGAAAGGTTAGCACTAATAATAACAGGATATATTTCTTTTTCATCAATATAAGCATACTTAAGATTATCAGGTAGTGGTTTGAGTTCAAACATGGGATCACCCTTGGGTGGAGGGGGATCCCCAAGAATTTCAACGGGAAGGTTATGTTTCAGCATAGGTTCCTGTTTAAGGAACACTCCATCTATTTCTTCCCTTTCCTTCATAAACATATCGTTTTCATGGTCTAGCAAATATTGTTCTAATGGATCAGTTGGAGGAACAACAATGGAAGCAAGACCAATAATCTCATCCTTGCTAGGTGGTTCCCTTTCACGAGGTTGTCTACTAAACTTAGCGAAATTAAACTCATGAGACATACCATCTATGCCAACAGTGACAATATTCTTTTCACAATTAATCTTAGCACTAGCAGTATTCAAGAAGGGTCTACCAAAAATAATTGTACAAAAGGCATCTTGTGGGGAAGCAAGAACAAGAAAATCAGCAGGATATTTAACCTTCCCACACAAAACTTCAACATCTCTAACAATCCCAACAGGTTTAATGGTATCCCTATTAGCAAGATAATAGTAACATCAATGTCTACTAATTCAACGGGTGCAATGTCGTGCATAATTTATTTATATAAATCATAAGGGATAGAGCTGGCACTAGCACCCATATCACATAAACCATGATAACAATGATATCATATTTTAACAGAAATAATAGGCGTGCCTACAACAGGTCTACGTGTCTTAGTATCTAGCCTAGCAATATTAGCAGTCTCACCACAGAAACAAATAACATCCCATCTAAGTACTCATCCAAGAGATCTTTAACCATAGCAATACTAGGTTCAACATTAATTTGCTCAGGAGGTGTATAAGTCCTAGTATTACTCTTACGAACAACAGTCGAAGCTTTAGCATGATCCTTTATTCTAACAGGGAAAGGAGGTTTTTCAACATAAGCAGTAGGAACAATAGGATCACTATAGGTAATAGTCTTTTCTTCAACTGTAATAGGTGGAACTACTGTCACTTCAACAGGAGGATTATATTTAAACCACTTCTCTTTAGGGAGATCAACATGAGTAGCAAAATATTCACAAAAAGTAGCTACTATCTCAGAGTCAAGTCCATACTTGGCGCTAAATCCACGAAAAGCATCGGTGTCCATAAAAGATTTAACACAATTGAACTTAGGTGTCATACCTGACTCCTTACCATTGTCGAAACCCCAATCTTTAGAGTTGCATTTAATTCTTTCCAATAAGTCCCATTTGAAATCAATAGTCTTCAGCATATAAGAACCAGCATAGGAAGTATCGAGCAAGTTGCGATTATCGAGAGAAAGCCGAGCATAAAAATTCTGAATAATCATTTTCCAAGAGAGCTCATGATTGGGGCATGAATATAACATTGACTTAAGCCTCCCCCAAGATTGAGCGATGCTTTCTCCTTCGCGAGGCCAGAAATTATATATGTAATTACGATCACGATGAACAAGATGCATAGGATAGAGCTTCTGGTGAAATTCCAACTTCAATCACTTATAATTCCAAGATCTCGTATCATCACATAGCCTATACCATGTCGATGCATCTCCCTTCAAAGATAAAGGGAAGACCTTCCTTTTGACAACATCATCTAGAATACCTGCAAGCTTAAATAATCCACAAACTTCATCCACAAAGATAAGGTGTAAATCGGGATGCAATGTTCCATCTCTTGCAAATGGATTAGCTAGCAGTTTCTCTATTATACCCGAAGGAATATCAAAGTGAATATTTTCATAAAGTTTAGTAGGTTGAGGAGAAACTCTTTGCTCTTTTGGTTGGGGTGAAGATAGCCCAAACAAGCCCCTCAAATGATTAGTTTCCATAGTGACAAGTAAAAGAAAATTTCAGCACACTATATAAATGTTTCCTTACCAAGTTCCACTCACCAAAAGTGCTACCCTCCCCGGCAACATCGCCAGAAAAGAGTCTTGATGACCCACAAGTGTAGGGTATCTATCATAGTCCTTTCGATAAGTAAGAGTGTCGAACCCAACGAGGAGCAGAAGGAAATGATAAGCGGTTTTCAGTAAGGTTTTTTGCAAGCACTGAAATTGTAGGTGATAGATAGTTTTATGATAAGATAAATAGTTACGAGTAACAAGTAAATAAAGTAAATAAGGTGCAGTAAGGTGGCCCAATCCTTTATGTAGAAAAGTATAAGCCTGGACAACTTCTAATAATGAGAAAGGAGCTCCCGAGGACACATGGGAATTATCGGCAAGCTAGTTTTCATCACGCTCATATGATTCGCGTTCGGTACTTTGATAATTTGATATGTGGGTGGACCGGTGCTTGGGTACTGCCCTTACTTGGACAAGCACCCCAATTATGATTAACCCCTATTGCAAGCATCCGCAACTATAACAAGAGTATTAAGGTAAACCTAACCATAGCATGAAACATGTGGATCCAAATCAGCCCCTAACGAAGCAACGCATAAACTAGGGTTTAAGCTTCTGTCACTCTAGGAACCCATCATCTACTTATTACTCCCCTATGCCCTCCTCTAGGCCCAATAATGGTGAAGTGTCATGTAGTCGACGTTCACATGACACCACTAGAGGAGAAGACAACATACATCTCATCAAAATATCGAACGAATACCAAATTCACATGACTACTAATAGCAAGACTTCACCCATGTCCTCAGGAACAAACGTAACTACTCACAAAGCATATTCATGTTCATGATCAGAGGTGTAATAATATGCATTAAGGATCTGAACATATGATCTTCCACCAAGTAAACCAATAAGTATCAACTACAAGGAGTAATCAACACTACTAGAAACCCACAGGTACCAATTTGTGGTTTTGGATACAAGATTGGATACAAGAGATGAACTAGGGTTTGAGAGGAGATGGTGCTGGTGAAGATGTTGATGGAGATTGACCACCTCCCGATGAGAGGATCGTTGGTGATGACGTTGGTGATGATTTCCCCCTCGTGGAGGGAAGTGTCCGCGGCAGAACAGCTCTGCCAGAGCCCTAGATTGGTTCCGCCAAGGTTCCGCCTCGTGGCGGCGGAGTTTCGTCCCGTAAGATTGCCCTCGATTTTTTCCAGGGTAAAAGTGATGATATAGCAGAAGATGGATGCCGGAGGCCCACCGGGGGGCCCAGGAGATAGGGGGGCGCGCCTTATGGGGGGGCGCGCCCCCCTGTCTCCTGGACAGGGTGTGGGCCCCCTGGCCTATTTCTTTTGCTCAGAAATTCTTATAAATCCCAAAAACTTGTTTCGTGGAGTTTCAGGACTTTTGGAGTTGTGCAGAATAGGTTTCCAATGTTTGCTCCTTTTCCATCCAGAATTCCAGCTCTGGCATTCCCCCTCTTCATGGTAAACCTTGTAAAATAAGAGAGAATAGCCATAAGTAATGAGATATATTGTGTAATAACAGCCCATAATGCAATAAATATTGATATAAAAGCATGATGCAAAATGGACATATCAGACATCCATGGGATCTGTGGTAGTCCAGGCTTTGTCAGGCGGACACGCCCGTGCGTGGCCGGGCCACCCTATATCCGCTTCATATACGGTAAAAATGCCCGGGACACCCTATATCTGCCTCATATCTTCAGTATAAACTACTCCAGCATTTTTTTCGTGTGGGACCGTGGAGTAGTTTATACTGAAGATCGAGTGCAAGTTGATTCTTCCTAGAAAAATGTACCCTAGCACGGAATCAAGAATACAAACTGATCAGAGAAATTATCATGTCTGTGTCCAGCAAATCCTCTCCCCCAACACGTGAACTGTCTCGGACATACTTATTGTGCTGAATGCAGCATGCTGGTCACGAGCTTAGTTTTAAAGCATCTCCAACAGTCGCGCTATATAAGCGCCGCACTAGAAATTTGGGTTTTTTACGTGCACGCAACCGCTCCTAGAGCTTCAGTGAAGGCACCAAAACCGTGCGCTGGGCATAAGTTGTTCAGTGCGCGGGCTGAAACGGCATCGCGCACCGTTTATTTGCTACGCCTGCTCCCGCGCGCTGCACACTCGAGCGCCCACTCGCGACTTCCAACTACCCCAATCCAAGCATTGGCGCCGCCGTCCGCGCTACCCTATTTGTTCCGGCGAGCATTCCGGCGCTTCCCCAGCCTATCCATGCCCCGTCGCTACTTCCTCCATCTCCCTCTAGTCGCCGCCGCCCCTCGCGCGCACCAATCCTTCGACGAACAGTGCCCGGCCGCCCACTACCGCTCAGCACCCACAAGGTGTTTGACAAAAACGCTTGCAAGGTATGTATTGCTTCAAGTTCACATTTTTTACATGAATTTGGTGCATGTTGTTTGTAGTTTTTATAGACGAGTTTAAATTCAACATTGTAGATGAGTTCGCCATATGATTCTTCCGAAGAAGAATTTGATATTGAAGAGGAGGAGGACCTTGCAATGATCGTAGCTATGCACATCAATAAAAAACCGAAGTTGGCATAAAATTTGGAGGGATAAGATCGATGCCGACAACAGATTGATGAGGCACTATTTTGTGGATAATCCCGTGTACCCCGGGTCGTACTTCCGGCGCCGGTTTAGGATGAGCACCGAGTTGTTCAGGCGCATTGCAGAGTAACTAGCGAGCCATGATAAGTTTTTTCAGTAAAGGAGGAACACCGCCGGAGAGCTCGGGCATAGCACATTTCATAAGGTGACAGCCGCTATGCGTATGTTGGCATACAGTATTCCGGCTGATCTAGTTGATGACCACTTGGCCGTGGGTGAGAGTCAAGCCATCATGTGTGTCAAGCGCTTCGCAGTCGGAATTGTGCAAGTATTTGGCCCAGAGTATTTGAGATCTCCCAATGCTGAAGACCGTGTAAGGCTTTTGGAGATGAACAAAGCTCGCGGGTTTCCAGGTATGCTTGGCTCAATAGATTGCATGCATTGGAGTTGGAAGAACTGTTCTAAGACATGGCATGGGCAATTCCATGGCCAAAAAAAGGGTTCCACTATAATCCTTGACACGATGGCCAATCAAGAGACTTGGAATTGGCATGCTTTCTTTGGAATGCCTGGATTTTTGAATGACATCAACGTTGTTAATCGGTCACCACTCATGAATAAGATTGCAAATGGTGAACTGCCACTGGTGAAATTTGTAGCAAATGGTCGTACATACAACTATGGTTACTATCTTGCAGATGGCATCTACCCAAAATGGCAAACGTTTGTGAAGACGTTGAAAAAACCGAAAGGTAAGAAAAATCTTGATTTCCACAATGCTCAGGTGGCAGCTAGGAAAGATGTGGAGAGAGCTTTTCGGATTTTGCAAGCCCAATTTGCCACTGTGAGAGGACGGGCTAGATTTTGGTATCAAAAGATGCTTTTGTACATCATGCACGCTTGTGTGATCATGGACAACATGATCATCAAGAATGAGCATGGTCAAGATTTAGACTACTCTCGGTATGAGCTCTTGTGTCATCCCGTGCGAGTGCAATGGAGGGCCGTGAGGGTGGCCCGTTTTGTTGCCTCCTATCATGCCATTCGACATGCCGAAACGCATGATGATCTTTAGAAGGATCTCATCGAGGAGTGGTGGGCATGAAATGGCCGACAAAGAGCACCATGATTTGTATGTTTGATGTTGTATTGTTGAACTATTTGTTGTATTTCAAAATAAACTATTTGTTTGAGTTGTAAAAATTTGTCTGATTTCCCTTGCCCAATTATTTTATCTTGCTAACCCAAAAAGGTCCATCGACCTTGACATTATGGGTCGGACTAGTCTCCCAATGAGTAATGTTGATCCATTTCGATCGTGACATGTTACTATCGGTCCTTCGCCCTTCATATAAGAAACAGTAAAATTGATATAGCTAGGAGCTCTCAAGTGATGCAATACTCCGGACCGTCTGATCTTCTTGTTGAATGTTCCATATCACTCGGCATCCTGGTGCATGCCCTTAGGCCTATTTCTCCGTGCTAAATTACTCGATCTAGCTGACCAAATGACGACTTTGAGGCTGCTACTCTGAAGGCCAACCTGGAAACTCCGTTGTTAATCAGACCGAGATAATGTGAACCTCACGTCCTAGACATTTTTTGCGGGCGCTCTATTTTGATAGAATCATGCTTTCCCCTCCAATTTCTGCCACCCTAGTCAGTCTTGCCTGAGACCTCGATCATCTTATACTCCCTCCATTTTTATTTAGTTCACATCTAAGTTTTGGTCAAAGTCAAGCATTGTAAACTTTAATAAAGTTTCTGAACAAAAATATTGACATATACAATAACAAATCAATGCCATTAGATTCATTATTAATTGTACTTTCACATCATATAGATTTGATATGTAAATGTTTATATTGTTTTCTATAAACTTGGTCAAATTTTACGGAGTTTGACTTCAGTCAAATCTAATACGCGAACTAAATAAAAATGGAGGGAGTACTAAAACGAAGGCGAGTCGGCTACGCAATAGGGAGAACATGGAGGGGCGCTATGGGACAGAGATCCATTGCCTTGCCCACAGCAAGGCACAATGTAACTGGCGGGTGGACAGCCGTTGGATGCAGGGGGCGGCTCAGATTGAGTGATTGCTACCTCTTGAGCACTGCGTTGAATTTGCCCGAAGAGGAGAGGATGATGCAGTAAAGTAGCGTGAGTATTTCCCTCAGTTTTTGAGAACCAAGGTATCAATCCAGTAGGAGGCCACGCACAAGTCCCTCGTACCTGCACAAAACGATAGCTACTCGCAACCAACGCGATTAGGGGTTGTTAATCCCTTTACGGTCACTTATGAGGGTGAGATCTGATAGAGATGATAAATAATATTTTTGGTATTTTTGATATAGAGATGCAAAGTGAAAAGTAAAAGGAAAAGTGAAAACAAAGCAAGTATTAAAGTAATGGAGATTGATATGATAAGAATACACCCGGGGGCCATAGGTTTCACAAGTGGCTTCTCTCAAGAGCATAAGTATTCTATGGTGGGTGAACAAATTACTGTTGAGCAATTGATAGAATTGAGCATAGTTATGAGTATATCTAGGTATGATCATGTATATAGGCATCACGTCCAAGACAAGTAAACCGAAACGATTCTACATCTACTACTATTACTCCACTCATCGACCGCTATCCAGCATGCATCTAGAGTATTAAGTTAAAAACAGAGTAACGCCTTAAGCAAGATGACATGATGTAGAAGGATAACTTCATGCAATATGATAAAAACCCCATCTTGTTATCCTCGATGGAAACAATACAATACGTGCCTTGCGACTCTTTCTGTCACTGGGTAAGGACAACGCAAGATCGAACCCAAAGCTAAGCACTTCTCCATTGCAAGAACTACCAATCTAGTTGGCCAAACCAAACGGATAATTTGAAGAGACTTGCAAAGATAACTCAATCATACATAAAAGAATTCAGAGAAGATTCAAATATTATTCATAGATAAGCTGGATCATAAACCCACAATTCATCGGTCTCAACAAACACACCGCAAAAAGAAGATTACATCGAATAGATCTCCACAAGAGAGGGGGAGAACATTGTATTGAGATTTAAAAAGAGAGAAGAAGCCATCTAGCTACTAGCTATGGACCCGTAGGTCTGAGCTAAACTACTCACACTTCATCGGAGAGGCTATGGTGTTGATGTAGAAGCCCTCCGTGGTGGATGCCCCCTCCGGCGGAGCTCCGGAACAGGCCCCAAGATGGGATCTCATGGATACAGAAAGTTGTGGCGGTGGAATTAGGTTTTTGGCTGCCTCTTCGATCTGTCAGGGGTACATAGGTATATATAGGAGGAAGGAGTACGTCGGTGGAGCAACAGGGGGCCCACGAGGTAGGGGGCGCGCCCAGGGGGGAGGGCGCCCCCCACCCTCGGGACCGCCTCGGTTGTTCCTTGGAGCAGGGTCCAAGTCTCCTGGATCACGTTCGGTGAGAAAATCACGTTCCCGAAGGTTTCATTCCGTTTGGACTCCATTTGATATTTTGTTTCTTGGAAACATTGAAATAGGCAAAAAACAGCAATTCTGGGTTGGGCCTCCGGTTAATAGGTTAGTCCCAAAAATAATATAAAAGTGGAAAATAAACCCAATATAGTCCAAAACAGTAGATAAAGTAGCATGGAGCAATCAAAAATTATAGATACGTTGGAGACGTATCAGGCATCCCCAAGCTTTATTCCTGCTCGTCCTCGAGTAGGTAAATGATAAAAAGAGAATTTTTGATGCAGAGTGATACTTTGGCATAATTTCAATGTAAATCTTCTTAATTGTAGTATGAATATTCAGATCCGAAAGATTCAAGACAAAAGTTCATATTGACATAAAAGTAATAATACTTCAAGCATACTAATCAAAGCAATCATGTCTTCTCAAAATATCATGGCTAAAGAAAGTTATCCCTACAAAATCATATAGTCCGACTGTTGCTCTATCTTCATCACACAAAGTATTTCATCATGCACAACCCCGATGACAAGCCAAGCAATTGTTTCATACTTTAGTAATCTCAAACTCTTTCAACTTTCACGCAATACATGAGCGTGATCCATGGACATAGCACTATATGTGGAATAGAATGGTGGTTGTGGAGAAGAAAAAAAAGGAGAAGATAGTCTCACATCAACTAGGCGTATCAACGGGCTATGGAGATGCCCATTAATAGATATCAATGTGAGTGAGTAGGGATTGCCATGCAACATATGCACTAGAGCTATAAATATATGAAAGCTCAACAAAAGAAACTAAGTGGGTGTGCATCCAACTTGCTTGCTCACGAAGACCTAGGGCACTTTTGAGGAAGCCCATCATTGGAATATACAAGCCAATTTCTATAATGAAAAATTCCCACTAGTATATGAAAGTGACAACATATGAGACTCTCTCTATTATGAAGATAACGGTGCTACTTTGAAGCACAAGTGTGGTAAAAGGATAGTAACATTGTCCCTTCTCTCTTTTTCTCTCATTTTTTTTCATTGGGACTTCTCTATTTTTTTATGGCCTCTTTTTTTTCGTCCGGAGTCTCATCCCGACTTATGGGGGAATCATAGTCTCCATCATCCTTTCCTCATTGGGACAATGCTCTAATAATGATGATCATCACACTTCTATTTTTCTTACAACTCAACAATTACAACTCGATACTTAGAACAAAATATGACTCTAAATGAATGCCTCCGACGGTGTACCAGGATATGCAATGAATCAAGAGCGACATGTATGAAAATTATGAAGGTGGCCTTGCCACAAATACAATGTCAACTACATGTTCATGCAAAAAGCAATATGACAAAAGTAATGTGTTTCATAATAAACGGAACGGTGGAAAGTTGCATGGCAATATATCTCGGAATGGCTATGGAAATGCCATAATAGGTAGGTATGGTGGCTGTTTTGAGGAAGATATATGGTGGGTGTATGATACCGACAAAAAGTGCGCGGTATTAGAGAGGCTAGCAATGGTGGAAGGGTGAAAGGGTGTGTATAATCCATGGACTCAACATTAATCAAAAGAACTCATGCACTTGTTGCAAAAATTTAAAAGTCATCAAAAACCAAAGCACTACACGCATGCTCCTAGGGGCATAGATTGGTAGGAAAATACCATCGCTCGTCCCCGACCGCCACTCATAAGGAAGACAATCAATAAATAAAATTATGCTCCAACTTCATCACAAAGCGGTTCACCATACGTGCATTCTACGGGAATCACAAACTTCAACACAAGTATTATTTAAATTCGTAATCACCCCAACTAGCATTACTTTGATATTATCACCTCCATATCTCAAAACAATTATCAAGCATCAAATTTATCTTAGTATTCAACGTACTCAAAAGAAAGTTTAACATATCTTGAATACCAAGTGTATTAATATTAAGCAAATTACCATGCTATTAACGACTCTCAAAATAATCTAAGTGAAGCATGAGAGATCAATAGTTTCTTTAAAGCAAATCCACCACTGTGCTCTAAAATATCTAAGTGAAGTACTAGAGCAAAAATTATCACGCTCAAAAGATATAAGTGAAGCACTATGAGCAAAACTATCAAGCTCAAAAGATATAAGTGAAGCATATAGAGTATTCTAGAAAATTCCAATTTGTGTATGGATCTCTCAAAAGGTGTGTACAGCAAGTATGATTGTGGTAAACTAACAATCAAAGACGCAAATAATATAAGACGCTCCAAGTAAAACACATAACATGTGGTGAATAAAAATATAGCTCCAAGTAAATTACCGATGGAAGTAGACGAAAGAGGGGATGCCTTCCGGGGCATCCCCAAGCTTTGAATTTTTGGTGTCCTTGGATTATCTTGGGGGTGCCATGGGAATCCCCAAGCTTAGGCTCTTGCAACTCCTTGTTCCATAATCCATCAAAAGAAGTCACCCAAAACTTAAAAACTTCACAACACAAAACTCAATAGAAATCTCGTGAGCCCCGTTAGTGAAAGAAAACAAAAGACTACTTTAAGGTACTGTAATGAACTCATTATTTATTTATATTGGTGTTAAACCTACTGTATTCCAACTTCTCTATGGAATATAAACTATTTTACTAGCCATAGATTCATCAAAATAAGCAAACAACACACGCAAAACAGAATCTGTCAAAAACAGAATAGTCTGTAGTAATCTGTAACTAACGCAAACTTCTGGAACTCTAAAAATTCTACCAAAATAGGAAGTTCTGGACAATTTGTCTATTGAACAGCAGCAAAAAGAATCAACGCAAAATCACGTTCCTGTGATCTAACAAAAGTATATCCGTGCGCGCAAAGTTTATGTTTTTCAGCAGAATCAAATCAATTATCATCGTAGGTTATCCTATAGGTTCTACTTGGCACAAACACTAATTAAAACATAAAACCACATCTAACCAGAGGCTATATGGATTATTTATTCCTAAACAGAAGCAAAAACAAAAAACAAAAAATAAAATTGGGTTGCCTCCCAACAAGCGCTATCGTTTAACGCCCCTAGCTAGGCATAAAAGCAAGGATAGATCTAGGTTTTGCCATCTTTGGTAGACAATTCTTCAATGAGGCATCTATCTTTCTTAGAAATTTCTTTCTTTCTAGTAATTATCAAACTCTTAGGCACAAGATCGAAAAAATCATTCATAGCAAATGGTTCCTTAATGATGGCAAAAAGATTGGGATGAACACTTATAGATTTAAGATCCGCAGTTCCCTTACTAGATGATTCACCCTTACTCTTAGGAACATAAGTAAGCTCAGGTTTTTTAGTAGACAAACTTGGAGTGTTTCGTACGGAAGAAAAAGCGGTTCCCAAGTTGGTAATGATACCCTCAAGTTTATCGATTTTTGTGGAATCTAGATTTATTTTCTTGTTAACTATGGGTTCTTTTTCTTTAATATTTTTCAAAGTTGTTCCTACCTTAGATCCATATTGGGTAATTTGATTCTGGATCTTTTTATCAAGATTTTCAATTGATTCAATGGTAGCAACTTTATTCTCAATAATTTCAAGTCTTTGCATAACATGCTCCAAAGTTAACATAGTTCCGTTAATCAAAGGAGGTGGTGAGCCAAATAAATCTATTAAAGCATTATAAGAATCAAAAGTATGGCTACCAAAGAAATTCCCTCTGGTAATGGTATCAAGGATATATCTAAACCAAGGATTAGCACCTACATAAAAATTACGAAGAAGAACTGAAGTAGATTGCTTCCTAGTAGATCTATTTTGAGCATTGCAAATTCTATACCAAGCGTCTTTTAGATTTTCTCCCTCCCTTTGCTTAAAATTTAAAACTTCATTCTCGGGAGATAACGGAGAAGATAAGAGACTATTCATAGTGACAAGGTGAACGAACTAACACACGAGCAAACAAAAAGGCAAACGGGAAAAAGGCGAAAGGGAAAGAGAGGAGGAGATTGGGAAAGAGAGGGCGACTAAAACGACAAAGGTGAAGTGGGGGAGAGGAAAACGAGAGGCAAATAATGTAATGCGAGAGATAGAGATTGTGATGGGTACATGGTATGGTTGACTTTTGCACAAACTCCCCGGCAACGGCGCCAGAAATTCTTCTTGCTACCTCTTGAGCACTGCGTTGGATTTCCCCGAAGAGGAGAGGATGGTGCAGTAAAGTAGCGTTAGTATTTCCCTCAGTTTTTTAGAACCAAGGTATCAATCCAGTAGGAGGCCATGCACAAGTCCCTCGTACCTGCACAAAATGATAGCTACTCACAACCAACACGATTAGGGGTTGTCAATGCCTTCACGGTCACTTACGAAGGTGAGATCTGATAGAGATGATAAATAATATTTTTGGTATTTTTGATATAGAGATGCAAAGTGAAAAGTAAAAGGCAAAGTAAAAAAAAGCAAGTATTAAAGTAATGGAGATTGATATGATGAGAATAGACCTGGGGGCCATAGGTTTCACTAGTGGCTTCTCTCAAGAGCATAAGTATTCTACGGTGGGTGAACAAATTACTGTTGAGTAATTGATAGAATTGAGCATAGTTATGAGTATATCTAGGTATGATCATGTATATAGGCATCACGTCCGAGACAAGTAAACTGAAACGATTCTACATCTACTACTATTACTCCACTCATCAACCGCTATCCAGCATGCATCTAGAGTATTAAGTTAAAAACAGAGTAACGCCTTAAGCAAGATGACATGATGTAGAGGGATAGCTTCATGCAATATGATAAAAAACCCATCTTGTTATCCTCGATGGCAACAGTACTATATGTGCCTTTCAACCCTTTCTGTCACTGGGTAAGGACACCGCAAGATCGAACCCAAAGCTAAGCACTTCTCCCATTGCAAGAACTACCAATCTAGTTGGCCAAACCAAACGGATAATTTGAAGAGACTTGCAAAGATAACTCAATCATACATAAAAGAATTCAGAGAAGATTCAAATATTATTCATAGATAAGCTGGATCATAAACCCATAATTCATCGGTCTCAACAAACACACCGCAAAAGGAAGATTACATCGAATAGATCTTCGCAACAGAGGGGGAGAACATTGTATTGAGATCCAAAAAGAGAGAAGAAGCCATCTAGCTACTAGCTATGGACCCGTAGGTCTGAGGTAAACTACTCACACTTCATCAGAGAGGCTATGGTGTTGATGTAGAAGCCCTCCGTGGTGGATGCCCCCTCCGGCGGAGCTC
Source organism: Triticum aestivum (assembly GCF_018294505.1). NCBI lineage: Eukaryota > Viridiplantae > Streptophyta > Magnoliopsida > Poales > Poaceae > Triticum > Triticum aestivum. The sequence continues at coordinate 409,970,931 of NC_057795.1, forward strand.
CGGAACAGGCCCCAAGATGGGATCTCATGGATACAGAAAGTTGCGGCGGTGGAATTAGGTTTTTGGCTCCCTCTTCGATCTGTTGGGGGTACGTAGGTATATATAGGAGGAAGGAGTACATCGGTGGAGCAACAGGGGGCCCACGAGGTAGGGGGCGCGCCTAGGGGGGAGGGCACACCCCCCACCCTCTTGACCGCCTTGGTTGTTCCTTGGAGCAGGGTCCAAGTCTCCCGGATCACGTTCAGTGAGAAAATCACGTTCCCGAAGGTTTAATTCCGTTTGGACTCCGTTTGATATTCTGTTTCTTTGAAACACTGAAATAGGCAAAAAACAACAATTCTGGGCTGGGCCTCCGGTTAATAGGTTAGTCCCAAAAATAATATAAAAGTGGAAAATAAAGCCCAATATAGTCCAAAACAGTAGATAAAGTAGCATGGACCAATCAAAAATTATAGATACGTTGGAGACGTATCAGTGATGTAGCGTGAAACACTGTAGCTGACACTGTAGACCGGGGGTACTATGGATAATCTCATGTAGGCGAGTCACTATAGCTTGGGGTACTGTTCACGCAGATCTTTCCGTTAACCCTTGATCGGACGGTGTGGAGAGGGGAGCCAGTCACCGTACTGTTCACCGATGACTTGCTCACAATAAGTCACTGGATCTCAATCCGGCGCTGTGGTGTGCTGCCTCCCCCAACCTTAAGTCACTGTCGATAGTGGGGACATGGGCCTTGCCTAATCTTTTTCCTTAGATACCTAGGACACAACCGCCTCCATCCCATCCTCTGTGTTCTTGCAACTTGCAACCACCCATTCTCTTAATGATTCTCAAAATTCCCAAACCTAAGACAACATGTTTTGAATGGGAGGCTACCAGATTGTGTGTCCTCCAATCATTCATCTCTCCCCCACTTATTTCAACTGCGATCCCCCGTGAATTCCAATAAGTTGAGGCCATGCAAACCCATAGGTTTTAATCTGTAAGAATATGGATGTAACTATAGCCATTACTGGTTCAAATAAATTTTCATTCATTTCTTTTTGCTTTTCGTACAATAATTCACTCACTTTATTTCTATTGCAAAATGTTCAAAGGAATAGAAATTACATCATGAGGCTTGAGAAGCCAAAGAGGGAGACTCGCCCCAAGAGAATGAGCATAGTGAACTAGATTATGTGCTTCATAATTTGAGCACGTTTCTTCATGGACATATGAAACTTCTTGCAACTCTCGTAGATCCACCTTGATCTCGCCAATAATAATAGTATTGCATCCAAATGAGTACTCTTCAATGTAGCCGATGATTGCGAGACAAACCAAAGCACTTTGCAGTCAATGAATGGATAAGTCACTAGTATTGCGCCAAAACAAGCGACTCACAACATGCTAAAGCTCCAAGGTCATCATTTTAGTTAGTGATGGAAACACCACAACCGAAGATCCAAGATAGTTTCCAACTTGCCATTACGACCACGAAACACAAGTATCACCTCTACTTGATACATCGCCATCAATGTTTAACTTAGCATCCCCATGCGGGGAATGGACCCATTTCTAGGTTGTCCATTTTATCTAAATTTTCATATTCACGTGAATCGGTTGTGCATCCCCTAGATCTAATATGAATCATAGGGCGAAGGCATGAGTGCAAAGAGGTGACTGAACTCTCCTTCGTTGATCTTCTAGAATTGGTCATTGTCTGTCACCTCACCTTAATGACCAAGGAATTAAATCTTTCAACGAATAGGAATTTGGCACCCAAGGTTGATTCCAGAGGGTCACTGTAGAATCTTTTGTATGCAACACACTAGTAACCGTGCATGCATAAAACATGTTAACTAAAATAGTTAAAGTATGTAAATTTGTTCTTTTCACATGTACAACTATACTCTGGTAACAATTTTTTGTTCACTTTGTTAGTTTCAATAGTATTGATGTGGAAACAAATATGTAGAAAAGCATGTAATTTACATGGAAGTTGATTTCAAAACCTCTGGGAGGCCTCGAACCCCCTAACCGGCAGGTTTGGTTGCCCCTTATTTAAGGGGCCTTTTCCCAATGAAAATGTCTTTTGGATATTATATTTCCCTATCATTTTAAGCTCTATCCTCCTCCCCCAAGCCTCAGAACCACAATCCATTTAAAGGAAGAGTACTCCATGAATCTAGGAGTCATCTGTTGACCTCCTCCATTGTTCTTCTCCTCTCATCCCTATATAATATATTTATCTTTGGCTGAGATCTGTGAGAGAGGGATTTGAGCATTATTTCATTGTTGCTTTGCATTTGTTCCATTGTTTGAGCTCTACGTGTTGATTTATTCGAGTGAGAACCCCTAAGCTTGTTACTCTTGGAGGCCACCACCTCCTAGACAGTTTGGTGATTATTGCCTTAGCAACCCCTTTGTGGAGTTTGTGAAGAGGTCCCAGTTACCCCTTTGTGGGGATTGTGAAGTGGCTATTGAGCTTGACATCTTCATAGTGGAGGAAGAGGTTACTCATAGTGAAGGTGTGCTCATACTTAGTTTAGTGGGGCCTTGGAGAACAAGGCGAGGCAGTTGGTCTTTGAGGGCCTTTATGATCTTGCGCCTCTCCAACAGAGACTAGAGTACGAATGACTACTTGAACTTGATTAAAACATCGATTGTCTCATGCCCCCCTTCACTTTGTGTAACTCATACTTGCCACTGTTGATTTAAATTGTGCTTAGTGTGAATTATTAGCTCCGATCATTCATTTAAATATCTTGCTATTATCCTATGTTTCCTTATCGTGTGTTAGTTTGTCCAACATAAATGTGCTTCCATGTATCTTTGTTGTGCACATCTTGTTTAGCTTAAGTTTTTGGTGCACTTAGTTAGTGTATTTAAAATTTGTGCTTGAAAAGTAGCCACCTAGCTAGTTTATTTCCGCATTAGGATAAAGTCAAATCTGTAAAAAAAACTCCTATTCACATTCCCCTCTAGGCAACATCTTGGTATGTTTCAGAGGCTTAAACATATGGAGCACAACATATTTAATCTGACACAAGTTGACCATCAGAAATTTAATATAGAAAACAAAGAATATTTGAATATTTGAAAATAACATGCACATCTTAGTTAAGAGCAAAGGCGTGCAAAACTCAATTTGTTAAATAAAACATAAAACAAATTCTGAAGTTAAATCTGGATGAAACGTCTATGCCTAGACAAAGTCATGGTGGCAACGGCATGGATGCCCGCGACTCTCATGGCGATCGTGTTGACTAGGGCGGACCCACATTGGGTCGAGTAGCCCTAGGCCCCCAGTCAATTTCTATTTTTCTAGCTTTGAAGCCCAACTTTTTACTAGTTGGGCCTTCCGATAGCAAATCAAATGTGCCCCCTTCACGTGGGCCTCCACTGAAATTTTAGGCATGTGTCTGCCCCTGCACGTGTGAAGGATATTGGAAGTTGTAAGGGCATTTCCTACCTTAGAGTTTTGGTGATGATGGCAACACATGTGTGGACTAATCGTGCATCCCAGTTTTCTCAGGTACACATTGTGTGGCGCAAGATGGTTAGGCCTTCCCTCGATGCGGAAAAGATCGAAGACGGAGTTTCTGACATTTTTATTCCTTTGGTCGTAGGATATCCATACTTGTTAGAAGGAATCCTCATCGGAAGGTATTGGGTGAATCACTACACGTACATGTTCTTTGCACCCACCATATACCCTCCGTTCAAGGAGAGAGAGGTTCCCAAAGTCCTCTGTGACTGTGCAGGTTCATGGCGGTAGTACCGCTCTCTTGAGTGGTTGTACCGCTGGCATGCAGTTCCGGTCAAACCACCGCTCCAAGTACTGCTCAGGGGTGGCACCCTTCTGTACCGGGTATGGTGGTAGACCGGTGATGGAACGGAAGTTCCAGTTTTTCTTGACAAACCGATACTACCGGTGTTCAGGGCGGTAGTACCGCCTGGAACTCCACCACCCAGGAACTGCTGGTCCAGCGGTAGCTCCGGCCCAACCACCGCTCCAACTACCGGTCGAGGGTGACAAACTTTTGTTGTGAAACGCTAGCCGAGCGGTGGTGGAACGGTAGTGCCGGTTTATTCCGATATACTGGTACTACTGGTGGCTCCACCAGAAGTACCGCTCCTATGGGTTTCTACGCATAACAGTTGGATCTGAGGGGACCCTATTTAAGGAGGTGATTCTCCCACCTCCCACTAATCTCCTGCCCTCCCTCTCTCTCTCTATCCTCCATTAATGCCCTTGAAGCTTCTTGCCCGATCTCTCTCTCTAGCCACTCAAACTTGTTGATTTGCTAGGGATTGAAGGAGGAGACCTAGATCTACACTCTCACCAAAGGAAACTTGATTCCCCCATACTTTCTTGTGTGGATTTTTTTAATCTTATGTGCTTGGGCGCCCTAGTCAGAATAGGTCACTTCAGAGCCACATTCCATTGTGGTGAAGCTCCGGGGTTTCGTTGGGAGCCTCCAATTAAGTTGTGGAGAGATCCCCAACCTTGTTTGTAAAGGTCCGGTTGCCATCTTCAAGGGCACCAATAGTGGAATCACGACATCTTGCATTGTGTGAGGGCATGAGGAGAATACGGTGGCGTAGTGGCTTCTTTGGGAGCATTGTGCCTCCACACCGCTCGAACGGGGACGTACTTCCCCTCAAAGGGAAGGAACTTTGGTAACACATCCTCGTCTCCATCGGTTCCACTTTTGGTTATTTCTCACCTTTACTTGTGCAAGCTATATTGTGTTATATCATTTGCTTGTGTGTGTACTTATTGTTGTTGCATCATATAGGTTGCTCACCTAGTTGCATATCTAGACAACCTACTTTGACGCAAAGTAATTTCGCAAAGAAAAGCTAAAAAATGTTAGTTGCCTATTCACCCCCCTCTAGTCAACTATATTGATCCTTTCAATTGGTATCAGAGCCTTGTCTCTTTATTAAGGACTTTGTCGTCTGAAGAGTATGGTTGACACTGTAGACGATGGGGAGGAGCACTCCAGTGTGAATCTAGTCTCGTCTACGGCTGATGGGGGAACCGCGGTCTCTCGTGAGGAATTCAATGTGGATTTGGACACATTGAAAACCTCCATGACGACCGAGGTTGAAAGCATGTTTAACAAGTTCTTAGAAGGGATTAAAATATCCACCGCACCAATGAAAGTGGGTGATCCTGCTAACAAGGTGACGGATGCTAACTCCGACAAGGGGGAAGCTACTAGTGAAAAAGCTCCTTCATCTGGTGGTAAAAATGGTAGTGGCATCTTTGCCCATGTTGAACCTCCACTTTCTTATGGAGGACCGGTTCCCTCCACTCATTTGAATAATGTTAGTCCTCCTCCTAAAATTGTGAAAAATGAGGATTTTGACTCTTGGGTCTATCGCTTTAAACATCATTTAAATCATGTTAATACTAATCTATGGAGAATCATTGAGCAAGGTTTCTACTCTGCATGACCCAAGCAACTTCACCCCTAGAGAAGCCTTTGACCATCAATTCAACGAGAATGCTCTCTTCATCATTCAAGATGCAATTCCATCTGAAGATATTGTGCATCTCCGACCATTCACTATGGCCAAGGAAGCATGGCATCATGTTGTTTCCATTTACAAGGGAAGCACAAGCATTCAACGCTCCAAGTATGAAGTGGTTCAAGATGAAGCCGATGAGTTTGCAATGAATGAAGATGAAGAACCTCGCGAGCTTTACCGGAGATTAACCACTCTCGTGGTCTCACTCCGAGATCATGGGAGCAAGGATACGGATGACACTTGGATCAAGCGCAAATTCCTCAAGGCCATGATGCCTTACCACAAGGCCATGTCCTCTGACATCCGTCAAAGGCCGGACTTCCACACCTTGATCTCAAGTGAAGTGTTGGATGAGTTTGTGGCGATGAGGATCCGACAATGCGGTGTTGCATTCTCAAAGAGCAAAGAAGCCCAACCTTGCCTTGAAGGCCAAGGTTAGTGTGGAAGAGGAGTATGAAGAAGAAGATGGGGAGATCAACCCCGAAGAAACGAAATATGAATATCATGAGCACATGGCTCTCACGTCAAGGCAATTTTGGAGCAAGAAGATCTCAAGGCCCAATTTCAACAAGAACAACTCAAGTGGCTTCAAGGGCAAGCAACATGTGAGAACATGTTACAATTGTGGCAATGTGAGCCACTTTGTTGCGGAGTGCCCTTACGAGAAGCGGGAAGACAATGGTGGCAAGCTCATCCGAAAAGACAAAGCCAAGTTCTTCCCTAACAAGAACAACTTCACCAAGAAGAATCTGACCAAAGGGTTGGTGGCACAAGAAGAGTACAATGAGGATGAGGATGATGATGAAGATGGTGAAGCCATGGCCAGCCTCTGTTGCCATTGCCACAACCCCACGGGTGGCTCTCTTTGATTCACCCAACGAGAACATCACCGCCAAGTGCCTCATGGCAAAATCCACCAACAAGGTAACCCTCAACATCAAAACTACCATCACTACTAATCCTTCCTTGATGGATTGCATTGATGAAAGTGAGGGGTCTAATGAGGAAGTGAATGAATTTGAGTCTTTTATGAGTAATCTCAAGGGCAAATCCAAGAAGCAGTTCGTTGATCTCTTGGAAGAACTTGGTGAAGCCAATGACATGATCGAGGCTCATGAAGAAACCATCTCTAAGATGGAAGGTCGTAGTCGTGACTATGCCGATGAGATATCAGATCTCTCTAATGCACTTGAGGATGAGCATGTTCATCGTTTGGCTCTTGAGGAGTCACACAACAAAGACCATGCTAAATCAAAGAAAGATCTTGATCATGCTCTTGTTGTATCTCGTGTGCTCGATTCCGAGAAGGCTAAACTTGGGGTTGGCCATGCTATTCTCAAGGAGGAGTTTGATATACTTGACAAGGCTCACAAGGCCTTGAAGGGTGCTCATGCTAGCCTCAAGAAGTCTCATGATCAACTCCAAGTGAAGCTAACCAAGGAGAGAGCCACTTCTCCTCATATGGTCTTAATTGATAATGCAAGTGCTACTAACCCGTGTTGTGAGCATGTGCATTTTGTGGAGGAAAATGACAAGTTGAAGGAGCAACTTGAGAAAGGCCTTGTGTCTTGCATACAAGGTGAGAAGAATCTCAACGATCTTTTGAGCAATCAAAAGGAAGTTGTGGCCAAGGAGGGAGTTGGGTTCGCACCCAAGTCCAAGAACAAGAAGAAGAATGACAAGGCCAAACGACCTCCTCCTCTCAAGAAAACTTTTGTGAAGGAGGGAGAGGGTGCTTCTAAGGAGAAGAATAACAATGTGAAGGGTGGTGATGTCAAGAAGGGCAATGCCACCCCTTCCAACAAAGCTGGCGACTTTAACCCTTCTTATGTGTTGTGCCGTGCTAGTGATTGGCATGTTTATGCTAAATTTGTTGGCTCTCCTTATGAGTACGTTGAATGGTCTATTTGGGTTCCAAGACCCTTGTTACTAACATCAAAAGACCCATTACAAAATGGGTACCTAAAACCAAGCATTGATCTCTTGTAGGTGTTTGCTTCTGGTGGGGGATCATGGTTGCTCGATAGTGGGGCCACAAATCATATGACCGGAAGCAAGGACTTGGTGGTAGACGTGCACAAGATTCCATCTATGCCCACCAATGTCGAGTGGGGTGATGCCTCGTCTTCCAAGGTATTGGGTCTTGCCAAGGTTGTCATTTCTCATGATCTCACGATCGATAAAGTCATGCTTGTTGAGTCCCTTGCATACAATTTACTTTCCGTTCGTCAACTTGCACTCATGGGCTTTGCCACATTATTTGATATTGATACCATGGCCCTCTTGTGGAGCAAGACTCTTAATGTAGCCTTTGTTGGGCATGTCGAGAACGGTATTTATGTGATTAACTTTTTGGAGCGACCCACTAAGACCGCGACATGCCTAATGGCTAAAGTTGATGTGGGATGGCTTTGGCATCACTGTTTTGCCCATGTCAATATGAGATCGTTCTCAAGGGGGACCATGTCTGTGGACTAAAAAACGTTAGCTTTTCCAAAGATCATGCTTGCAGTGCTTGTATCGAAGGAAAGTTACATGAGAAGGCTCACCCTCCCACGACTATCATCTACTCGAAGAGACCCTTGGATCTCCTTCACATGGATCTCTTTGGGCCTCCATCCGTTGATAGTCTTGGGGGCATAAAGTATTGCTTGGTGATTGTCGATGATTATTCAAGGTACACTTGGGTATATTTCTTCAAGAGGAAGAGTGAAACTCAATAAACTATCATCGACTTTGCAAATGAAGCTCAATGTCAACATGATGCAAAGATCTTGAAAATAAGAAGTGACAACGACAATGAGTTCAAGAACTACCCCTTGGATGAGTTTCTTAGTGATGAGGGATGAAGCATCAATATTCCGCACCATACACCCCTCAAAAAAATGGTGTAGCAGAGAGGAAGAACCGGACATTGATGGATGCAGCAAGGGCCATGATGGCGGAGTTCAAGTCTCCTTACAAATTTTGGGCCGAAGCCATCAACACCGCGTGTCATGCATCCAATCCGCTCTATCTCCGCAAAGGCTTGAACAAGACTCCATATGAAATACTCACTGGTAACAAGCCCAACCTCAAGTACTTCCGGGTGTTCGGTTGTAAGTGTTCCATTCTCAAGAAAGGTGTTCGTTTGTCTAAATTTGAGGCTAGATCTCATGAGGGCATATTTGTTGGTTATGCTACAAACTCTCATGCTTACCGTGTCCTCAACAAGTCCACGAGACTCATTGAGGAGACGTGTAACATGGAGTTCGACGAGAATAATGGCTCCCAAGTGGAGCAAAGTGGTACTTGTGATGTAGGTGATGAAATTCCTCCCCAAGCCATAAGAAGAATGGGTGTTCGTCATATCCTACCCATTGAGGAACCCCTTGTGGCCGAAGGAGAAGGACAATTCTCCCTCAAGTGGAGCCATCACCAACCCAAGACCCACATGCTTCCGAAGAACAAAGTGAAGGCCCTCAACCAAGGGAACAAGATCAAGGGAAATATCAACCTCAAGATGGTGGTGAACCACCAAGTGATGCCCATGGTCATGTTCTCCATTCCGAGCAAGTTCAAGATCAAGAGCAAGCTCCAGATCAAGAACAAGCTCAAGACGGCGCTCAAGATGATCAAGTTTCCTCTCCTCATATCACTCCTGAGGAGGAATTGGAGCCTCATGCCGCTAAGATTGCATCCAAGCTCACAACCAAAGATCATCTCATGACGAATGTGCTTGGAAGGCTAAGAAAGGGGGTAAGCACTCGTAGACAATTAGCAAACTATTGTGAACATCACGCGTTTGTTTCTTGTGTCGAACCCCAAAAGGTCTATGAGGCGCTCGAGGATCCGAATTGGCTCAATGCCATGCATGAAGAACTCAACAACTTCGAGAACAAACAAGTGTGGAAATTAGTGCCAAGGCCAACGGGGAATCATAATGTCATTGGAACCAATTGGATATTCTAGAACAAGCAAGATGCTCATGGAATCATTGTTCGCAACGAGGCTCGTTTGGTGGCACAAGGCTACTCCCAAGTCGAGGGTATCGACTACGGTGAAACCATTGCTCCTATTGCTCGCCTTGAATCTATTCGTTTGCTGATTGCTTATACTTCCCATCATAATTTCAAGTTGCAACAAATGGATGTGAAGAGTGCTTTTCTTAATGGTCCTACTAATGAGTTGGTGTATGTCAAACAACCCCCGGGGTTTGAGGATCCCTATTTCCCCGATCATGTGTACCAACTCAACAAGGCACTCTTGGCCTTAAACAAGCCCCACGTGCGCGGTATGAGCATCTTACTGAGTTGTTGCAAGATCATGGGTTTGAAATTGGGAAAATCGACCTCACTCTTTTTACTAAGAAAGGTCAAAGGGGAGTTGTTTGTCTACCAACTATATGTTGATGATATTATCTTTGGTTCCCCTAACAAAGCTTTCAATGAGGAATTTGCCGCTCTCATGACCTCAGAGTTCAAGATGTCTATGTTGGGAGAGTTGAAGTTCTTTCTCGGATTTGAAATCAAGCAAAGAAGATAAGGAATCTTCATCAACCAAGCCAAAGACACTCAAGACATGCGCAAGAGATTCAAGCTAAGTGATGTCAAGCCGTCTTCTACTCCAATGCCCGTCAAATGCCAACTTGACATAGATCCTAATGGTAAAGTGGTGGATCAAAAGGTATATCGCTCCATGATTGGATCCCTGCTTTACCTTTGTGTGTCTAGACCAGATATCATGTTGAGTGTGGGAATTTGTGCACGGTTTCAGGCCACACCTAAGGAAATCCACTTTGTGGCGGTCAAGCGAATCTTTCGATATTTGGTTCATACCCCAAACTTTGGCCTTTGGTACCCAAGAGGAGCCAACTTTGATGTTTTGGGCTATACAAACTTAGATTGGGTGGGAGACAGAGTGGACAGGAATTCCACCTCCGGAGAGTGCCAATTGCTTGGCTGCTCTTTGGTGAGTTGGTCTTCTAAGAAGCAAAGTTGTGTATCTCTCTCGTCCACCGAAGCAGAGTATGTGGCTGTTGTTAGTTGTTGTGCTCAACTTCTATGGATGAGGCAAACTTTGAAGGATTACGGTGTCACTTGTGACAAAGTGCCTCTTTGGTGTGACAATGAAAGTGCCATCAAGATCTCTCTCAACCCGGTGCAACACTTGAAGACGAAGCATATTGAGATTCGGTATCACTTCATCCGGGATCACATTAGGCGAGGGGAGATCAAGCTCAAGTATGTCAACACTCATGATAACCTTGCAGATATTTTCACGAAGCCCTTGGATGAAGCAAGATTTCGCGAGTTAAGGCATGAGCTAAATATCATTGATTCGAGCAATGTAGCTTGAACCCTTGCACACCCCACCATACTCAACGTGATATCTTGTTTAGGTGTAGGCATGGACATAGGGGGAGTTTGTTCTCTCAGTGAACTCTCCCTCCCCCCAATTATGCATAAATTGATCAACTCTTTCACATTAGACATTGTGATGGTACTTGTGCTTCGAAGACGAGTTTTGGTCATGGGCCCAAGGATAATTCTTCATGGCGCCATACCATTTGACTCAAACATAGGTGGCTCCAGCCACCTCCCTTGTGCAATGGTGTTTTCTTTGTTGTGTGTTTCCTTTTGCCTTGCTCCTTCGGTTCTCCTAGATACTTGAAATTCTCCAAGGAGTGGCTTTTATTGTTTGCTTCTTGCACTCTTGGGGGCTTCATCATCATAATATAGTGTCTTGCTTCCATCCTAAGTCTTCTCATCTCAAGCCATCTTTTCCAAATGTACACAAGTTTGATCCTTTTGTGCATGGGCTGATGCAACTTGGAGGTACAACCGGTGGTCAGAGTGGTTCTACCGCTCTTCCACTAAGTTGTGTAGTCCCAGCGGTTCTTCCAGTCTTGCACGAGCAGTTCTACCGCTCTTGTTCGTACCTGAACCACTGGCTGGTAGTACCGGTATTTGGAAGTGGTACTACCACTGCTTCTGGCCCGGAAGTACCGCCCTCAAACACCGGCTAGCTATAGGAGTGGTACCACCGGCTGACATCTGGGCGCATATATAAAGGGCGTGGGCAGAAGGGGTATTATATTTCCTCGTCGCGCCCGTTGAGGGAGTCCTGGATTAAGGGGTCCTCGGACAGCCGGACTATATACATGTGCCGGAAAATTGGGCTATGAAGATATAAGATAGAAGACTTCTTCCCGTGTCCGGATGGGACTCTCCTTTGCGTGGAAGGAAAGCTTGGCGATTCGGATATGTAGATTCCTTTCTCTGTAACTGACTTTGTGTAACCCTATCCCCCTCCGGTGTCTATATAAACCGGAGGGTTTAGTCCGTAGGACAAGAACAATCACAATCATAGGCTAGCTTCTAGGGTTTAGCCATTACGATCTCGTGGTAGATCAACTCTTGTAATACTCATCTTCATCAAGATCAATCAAGCAGGAAGTAGGGTATTACCTCCATAGAGAGGGCCAGAACCTGGGTAAACATTGTGTCCCCTGCCTCCTGTTACCATTAGCCTTAGACGCACAGTTCGGGACCCCCTACCCGAGAACCGCCGATTTTGACACCGACATTGGTGCTTTCATTGAGAGTTCTGTTGCGTTGTTACCAGAAGGCTTGATGGCTCCATCAATCATCTACAACAATGCAGTCCAAGGGGAGATTTTCGTCCCCGTACAGATCTTCATATTCGGCGGCTTCGCACTGCGGGCCAACTCACTTGGCCATCTGGAGCAAATCGATAGCTACACCCCTGGCCATCAGGTCAGATTTGGATGCTTGAATTATGTGGCCGATATCTACGGAGACTTGATCTTCGACGGATTCAAGCCCATGACGGCTGCTCTCTGCCACCATGATGAACATGACCTAAATCTCTCATCGGACCGTGCTCAGGAGACAACGCCCACAACTACTCTGGCCCTAGATCCGGAGAAGATCGCGCCATCTGAGGACGGGATGCTCAACCCCGTCACGGAGGTCGCGGACTCAGCGGTGATAGAGCCGCATGTAGATCCAACCTCTATTGGGCCCTATCATCGGAACCTCGGATTCGTCTCCGGCCATAGGTTCCGAACCGCGTGCGTCCGCGCCCATCGAACCTGATCGGGCACCGATCATCGAGTTCAGCTCCGCGGATGTCTTCCGGCACTCACATTTTGGTGATGTGCTAAATTCATTAAGAACCCTCTCTTTATCAAGAGAATCTTAGCCGAACTATGTACGGCTTTAATGGGAATCTGATGACGGAGAGTTTCACTGCCCACCCACCGCCCATTTCATTGCCACTATCGAAGACTTAACTGACTTGCTCGATTACAGCTCCGAGGACATCGACGGTATGGACGACAATGCCGGAGAGGAGCAAGCATAAAAACCACCACCCATAGGGCGGTGGACGACCACATCCTCATACAATATATACATGGTGGACACACCAAAAGAGAAGGAGGCCGACGGCGATAATGTTATGCCTGTCGATGAACCTCCCAAGCGTCGGCGTCAGAAGCGTCGACCTCGATCCGGCAAAAGTAAAAATAGTAACATTGTCACGGACGATGATCCGGACCAAGCCGAGGACCTCACAGACCTAGCGTTGGAGCAGGACGTGCGAGAGGATGACAAATACAGTCCGGGGATGTTGTTTGGACCACAGCGATATCGAAGATAGGAACTATCAACATGTCTCCAAAGAGGAGATCAGCTTGGGAGACGATGAATTTGTCGTCCCAGAAGAACCATTAGAACAAGAACGCCTCCATCAAAGGCTTATCGCCACTTCAAGGAGCCTGACGAAGCAGAAGCAGCAGCTTAAAGCCGCACAGGATACACTCAATGACAGATGGAACAAAGTGCTAGACGCTGAGGAAAAGTACGGCTGTAATCGCCAAACGAAGAGCTATCCTAAATGTAAGCTGCTGCCCGAATTCGACGATGAGGCTGTTGCGCCGATATCGCCGAAAAATAATACGTCTGACAAGCCGGACCAACCACTGATACGTCTCCGTCGTATCTACTTTTCCAAACACTTTTGCCCTTGTTTTGGACTCTAACTTGCATGAATTGAATGAAACTAACCCGAACTGACGCTGTTTTCAGCAGAACTGCCATGGTGTTATTTTTGTGTAGAAATAAAAGTTCTCAGAATGACCTGAAAATCCATGGAGGAACTTTTCAGAAAATATAAAAAATACTAGCGAAAGAATCAAGGCCAGAGGGCCCACACCTAGTCCACGAGGGTGGGGGGCGCGCCCCCTCCCCCTGGGCACGCCCCCTGCCTCATGGGCCCCCTGGATGTCCACCAACCTCAACTCCAACTCTATATATTTGCTTTCACGGAGAAAAAACTAGAGAGAAAGTTTCCTCGCGTTTTACGATACGGAGCCGCCGCCAAGCCCTAATCTCTCTCGGGAGGGCTGATCTGGAGTCCGTTCGGGGCTCCAGAGAGGGGGATTCGTCGCCGTCATCATCATCAACCATCCTCCATCACCAATTTCATGATGCTCACTGCTGTGCGTGAGTAATTCCATCGTAGGCTTGCTGGACGGTGATGGGTTGGATGAGATTTACCATGTAATCAAGTTAGTTTTGTTAGGGTTTGATCCCTAGTATCCACTATGTTCTGAGATTGATGTTGCTATGACTTTGCTATGCTTAATGCTTGTCAATAGGGCCCGAGTGCCATGATTCAGATCTGAACCTATTATGTTTTCATGAATATATGTGAGTTCTTGATCCTATCTTGCAAGTCTATAGTCACCTATTATGTGTTATGATCCGACAACCCCAAAGTGACAATAATCGGGATATTTCTCGGTGATGACTGTGGTTTGAGGAGTTCATGTATTCACTATGTGTTAATGCTTTGGTCCGGTACTCTATTAAAAGGAGGCCTTAATATCCCTTAGTTTCCACTAGGACCCCGCTGCCACGGGAGGGTAGGACAAAAGATGTCATGCAAGTTCTTTTCCATAAGCACGTATGACTATATTCGGAATACATGCCTACATTACATTGATAAACTAGAGCTAGTTCTGTGCCACCCTATGTTATAACTATTACATGAGGAATCGCATCCGACATAATTATCCATCACTGATCCAATGCCTATGAGCTTTTCACACATTGTGCTTTGCTTATTTACTTTACTGTTGCTACTGTTACAATCACTACCAAACTGCTACACCGTTACTTTTATCACTGTTACCATTACTATCATACTACTTTGCTACTGAATACTTTGCTATAGATACTAAGTTATCCAGGTGTGGTTGAATTGACAACTCAACTGCTAATACTTAAGAATATTCTTTGGCTACCCTTGTGTCGAATCAATAAATTTGGGTTGAATACTCTACCCTCGAAAACTGTTGCGATCCCCTATACTTGTGGGTTATCAAGACTATTTTCTGGCGCTGTTGCCGGGGAGCATACCTCTATTCTTTGAGTCACTTGGGATTTATATCTGTTGATCACTATGAGGAACTTGAAAGACGAAAGAACTAAGATTTTTCCCTCAACTACGAGGGGAGGTAAGGAACTACCATCTAGCATTGCACTAGATTCTCCTTCCGTTTTGAGTAAGCTTGCGACACCTAAACCTGCTACTGCTATGAATTCTAATATGTCGCATGTTATTGATGATGCCACTTCTGCTATGCATGATACTTATGGTGAAACTACTTCTTTGCTTGATACTACTGTGCCACTAGGTGAATATCTTGATGAACAACTTGCTAGGGTTAGAGAGAATGAAATTATTGAAGATGAAATTATTGAAGATAGTGATGATGAAGGTTCTCCCCCTAAGTATGAATTCCCTGTTGTTCCTCAGGGTTATGTTATGGATGAAGAAACTGCTAGAGATTTTCTTGCTTGCAATGATAGATCTGATCTTAAGAAGTTATTAGCTAATCTGAAACAGAAATCTCTAAATGCTAGAACGAAATATGACCCTTCTTTTGCTACTTCACCTATCTTTGTGACTGATAAGGATTATAAATTCTCTGTTGATCCTGAAATTATTACTTTGGTAGAATCTGATCCTTTTTATGGCTATGAATCTGAAACTGTTGTGGCACATCTTACTAAGTTAAATGATATAGCCAACCTGTTCACTAATGATGAGAAATCTCGCTATTATTATATCCTTAATATATTTCCGTTCTCATTAAAGGGTGATGCTAAAACTTGGTTCAATTCTCTTGATCCTGGTTGTGTGCGTAGTCCCCAGGATGTGATTTATTACTTCTCTGCTAAATATTTCCCTGCTCATAACAAACAAGCTTCCTTGAGGGAAATATATAATTTTGTGCAAAATAAAGAACAGAGTCTCCCACAAGCTTCGGGGAGGATTCTCCGATTACTTAATGCTTTGCCTGATCATCCTCTTAAGAAAAATGAAATACTTGATATCTTTTATAATGAACTAACCAATGCTTCCAAGGACCACTTGGATAGTTGTGCTGGTTATGTTTTCACGGATAGAACAGTCGACCAAGATAAATTGTTATTGAATAATATGTTGACTAATGAAAATAATTGGACTCTTTCGGAACCAATTCCTGAGCCAATTGAGCCAACTCCTGAGCCAACTCCTAAACCAACTCCGAAGAAGAGGGGTGTTCTATTTCTCAGTCCTGAAGATATGCAAGAAGCAAAGAAATCAATGAAAGAAAAAGATACTAAAGCCGAAGATGTTAAGAATTTACCTCCTGTTGAAGAAATACATGGTCTTAATGTACCACCTATTGAAGAAATACATTGTCTTGATAACCCGACACAGGTAGTAAAGAAAATGATGAAGAGATTTTTTGAGGGGCTCTTCTAGCGAAGGCTCCAAGTATAAACAAGCTAAGGAGAAAGAAAAGGCCAAGTATAATCTTCCTCGCATAGCGGAAGTAAGGCCGTGTGAGTGGCCTTGTGATAATTTCTTGAGAGCAGCCGGGATTTATGAAGACTTTTATTCTTTGGCTGATAATGCGGGCCTCACCGACTTGCTCCATGACCAGGCTGAACAGTATCTCTTACTCACCGATACTTTCCTGCAAAATTTCTACTTTTATCCTAAGAATTCACCTCCTTAGTAGCTTTTCATTTATATGATGAGACTAAGGAAATGTCATTACGTAATTTTTGCGTGGTTTGTAGAATACCATTTGAGGGCGGCTTAGAGGAACCACATCGTAAAGATGTGGATGGTTTTATTGATACTATTATTGTAGGGGAATCGAGGAAGGTTTCTGATGCAATAATAACTAGCATACATTTTCCTGTTTTATGCTACTTTGCCATATTTGCTAGTCGATGTTTAATTGGTCGTGGAAAATGTGGAAACCTTAGTGTTCCTAATATTATTATTTTGTTCCATGCCTTATTTCGCGATAACTCTTTTAGTATGGGTGCCGTTATTGCTAAATGATTAAGCCTAAACCACACAAAGGGCCTGATACGTCTCCAACGTATCTATAATTTTTGATTGTTCCATGCTATTATATTACCTGTTTTGGATGTTCATGGGCTTTATTTTACACATTTATATCATTTTTGGGACAAACCTACTAACCGGAGGCCCAACCCATATTGCTGTTTTTTCTGCCTATTTCAGTATTTCAAAGAAAAGGAATATCAAACGGAGTCCAAATGGAATGAAACCTTCAGGAGCGTGAATTTTGGAACGAACATGGTCCGGAGAACTTGAAGTGCAAGGAAAGAAGGAGCCGAGACGGCGATGAGATAGGAGGGCGCGCCTGTCGGTGTCAACACCGGCGGATCTCGGGTAGGGGGTTCCGATCTATGTGTCTTAGGCTGATGGTAACAGGAAGCAAGGGACACAATGTTTACCCAGGTTCGGGCCCTCTCGATGGAGGTAAACCCCTACTTCCTGCTTGATTAATATTGAAGATATGAGTAGTACAAGAGTAGATCTACCACGAGATCGTAGAGGCTAAACCCTAAGAGCTAGCCTACGATGGTATGATTGTAATTGTGATCGGCCTTCTAAGGACCATCCTCTCCGGTTTATATAGACACTGGAGAGGGCTATGGTTTACATGGAGTCGGTTACAAGGAAGGAAATATAATATTTGGATCGCCAAGCTTGTCTTCCACGCAAAGGAGAGTCCCATCCGGACACGGGCCGAAGTCTTGAGTCTTGTATCTTCACGCTTCAATAGTCCGGACGATGTATATAGTCCGGCAGTCCGAATACCCCCTAATCCAAGACTCCCTCAGTAGCCCCTAAACCAGGCTTCAATGGCGATGAGTCCGGCGCGCAGTCTTGTCTTCGGCATTGCAAGGCGGGTTCCTCCTTCCGAATACTCCAAGGTTATTATCGAACATGTAGATCATGTCCGAATCTGCAAAATGATCCTCACATACCACCGTAGAGAGAATGATACTTCAGCTGACAACTTTTTAGACGACATGATATGTCATTACGGTCAAGTCATTATTCGAACCGTTTTTCCACAACCAGCCACAGTGCGTATTGCGAGGCGGTTTCCTTGACACGTCTTGTCAAAGCAGAGATCGTGTCCCCTTATCATAGGATTCTCATCAATACGAGTATGGGTAATCCAACCACACCGCTTATCGCGGTGAGTGGGAGGTGAGCGGGTTCCACCAGGCAAGTGGGGAGGCGCAAAAAGCTTTTACCACCTCTTATAAAGAGATAAGGTCTCTTCCTCTTTACCCACGCCTTCTCCTTCCGCTAACTCATTCCCCTCTGCTCGAGCACTAATGCCCAAGAACTCTCCCTTTCCATTGAAGAGAGGTTTTCCAAAGATGTCTGGATCTGGAGCAGGAGGCAGATGGATGGCCTCTACCGTCCGGGAGAAGGATATCAAGAAGCTCCGGGAAGCCGGGTATCTGGCCAAGAAGATTGGCCACCGTCTCCCACCGGCGGGACATGTCGTCCCTACTCTAGAGCCTCACAAGAGAGTCATGTTCCTTCCCCATTTTGTCCGCGGGCTCGGGTTTCCCCTCCACCCATTTGTCCGTGGAGTCATGTATTACTATGGGATTGATTTTCATGATCTTTCCCCCAACTCTTTTCTCAATATCTCGACGTTCATCGTTGTGTGCGAGGCCTTTCTCCGGATTCCGCCTCACTTTGGCCTATGGCTGAAGATTTTCAATGTGAAGCCCAAGGTGGTGAGTGGCGAACACGCCGAGTGTGGCGGTGCCATGGTGAGCAAGATGCCGAAGGTCGTTTGGCCGAAGGGCACTTTCAACGACTCCGTCAAGGAGTGGCAACAGCAGTGGTTTTATATCACCGAACCACGCGGCAAAAAGTGGGTTGCAGCTCCTGAGTTCAGATCCGAAGCCCCACTGCGGCTCACGTCCTGGCCCAAGAAGGGTCCGAACTGGTCCTCGTCCGATGAGCTGTCACTGCTCCAGACGCGCGTTCAGAGCGTGGTTGACAAGGACGTCAAACTCGTCGACGTAGTCTAGGTGATGCTAGGTCGCCTGGTTCTCCCTTGCCAGCGTCGAGCCTGCACTTTGTGGGAGTTTGACCCAACCGAGCACCAAACCCTTCAGGAGCTCTATGATTCCTCCCACAAGGATATCTGGAAGGTGCTCTTCAAGTCCGGCAAATCATGGCCGGACTCCGCCGAAGACCGGGGGTACCAATTATCCCATTCTGCAAGCCCGGTAAGGTACAGCCACGCCCTGTTCATCCATGCTTCAACTGGCATGTCATGAGGGAGAAATTTAATCGTGTTTCATCGTGACCTCAGGGATGGATAAAGAAGGTGGAGCAGATGCATTGTCCGGCCCCGCTGCCGGAAGAACCGGCCGGACCTCTTCTAACGAAGATGCTGGTCCCTGCGCCTTACGAGGCGCCAAAGAAGGAGGCCTCCAAGAAGGTCAAGAAGACCCTGAGTGGCCTCCGTTGCCGCGAGGCTTCAGACTCCAAATCTGAAGGCTCCAGCGACGCTCCTTCTTCCGAAGATGAAGAGGAGGAAGCAGAGGAGGACGAGCCTCGCTCTGAAGGCGGGAAGAAGCGTGCGGCTTCCCCGTCCCTGGAGGCTGAATCGCCTAAGAGGGGGAGGGGTTCCCATCCAGAGGCATCCACCCCGGCTGCCGATAACAACCCGGAGTGGGATCCCAAGGCCCAGCCCCTGGGAAAATCGTAAGTAACCGAAATCCTAATACGCCTATGTATCCAGGGTCATCTGGGTACAGTAGTTTTAACTGTCGGACAGTCCTCATCGGCGGATTCGTTGAGCTCGGATGCTGTGGCGAGCGAGACGCCTCCGGAGGCTCCTTTTCCGAAGTCCAGGCGCGACACCGAGGTGTCTTCTCAAAGAGACTCAGAGTCGGATAAGGTTCTGGAGGCCTCTAAGGCTCCAGGATCGGGCGAGTGGCCACCTTCCACGGTAGGAGGTTTGCCTACTCCACCGGCAACCTCTGTCAACGTAGAGCTACCGGGCGGTCTATCGACAACGTTAAAGAATGCGTCTATTGTCGATGAACATCGGACCCTCATGGGTACGTTGGTTGGAAAGATTCAGGCTGCCGAAAGCGGGCTGAATGAGTCCTGTCTTGGCCTTATAAAGGCTTTTGAGGTCTGGTTTCTAAGGAACCTTTGAAGAATCATCATGATATGAAGAGTAGCCCCTGATACACTCTCCGGCAAAAGAGAGCCGGGCAGGGGATCAAACCCTCTTTTGTAGTGGGAAGCTTTGTTTAATGATGTATACCTCTTTGTTTGAAAACATGCGTCTGCGGAGAAGACGGCCGCTCATGATGCGGAAGTGTCCGAACTGAAGCAGAGCCTGGAACGGGCCGAGGAAGAACTTGGCCGTGTGAAGAAGCAATTAGAGGAGAAGCAAGGTATGTTTAAACATTGTCTTGCATTGGGCACGAATGAATAAGTGTGCCTATTGAAAAGAATTTATGTTGTACGCCCTAGGGGCGAGTGCCGAATATGAGGCGATGAAGAAGGCAGTGGCTGATGCCCACGAGAAGGCTGCTGCCGAACAGGCGCTTCGTGAAAAACACGAGGCCGGGGTCATCACAGCTGAGCGGGAGCTCCGGGAGGCTGTGACGAAAAGCGAGAGCTTGGAGCAGAGTCTAGTAGGGAAAGAATCCGAACTCGCCCAAGCTCTCCAAGCCGCAAAAGATGCTCGGGAAGAAGCTTGAGGTGCTGTATAGGACATTCAGGAGGCCCGGAAAGTTGCAGCTGGTAAGGCCTGTTGTATCTATGGCCATTATTACGTGATAGTGGGGAGAACTCTAAGCGGCAAGCTGAATTCTTGATTTTACAGGGGCGTTTGCGGATCTGCCTCGTAGCATATCAGATGCCGCCCAATTTTACCGGACCGAGGAGAGGGGGTCTGCGGAGAGGGACTTCCAGTCGCAGTATTTGGCGCCGAACTATCTGGTGCCTTTTATCGATCAGCTGAAGCAGCTGGTCGAACTGCACCAGGCGGCCGAACTAGCCATGAAGGACTTGGTTGTTCGGTTGTGGCCTGCGGAGCCACTTCCAAGTAGTTACTTCGGACTCGTAAAGCGGATTGTGGGCACCTGTCCTCGGCTTGATGCTATCAAGCGATCAGTCTGTATAGAAGGTGCGCGCATGGCGTTTGCCCATGCAAAAGTGCATTGGGGGAAGCATGATGCGAAGAAGCTGATGACTGAGGGGCCACCGGTGGGTAAGGAGCATCGCAAGCCCGAACTGTACTATGAAGGTAACCTGAAGGGGGCCCGCCTGGCGGCGGATAAGTGCACCAAAGACATTATATTTCCCTGAGGGCATTCTTGCCAATATTTGAGATATGGGATAATGGCACTTTTATTATATATTTCCTGTTTTGTGTGAACATATGTTCTTCCTGTGCGGCAGTTTATTGTATGTAAATTCTGAGAGTTGGCCAGTCGTCGGTTTCAGCCCCCACGTGAGAAGTACGGGGGTGCTCGGGGTATTTCTGACCACTCTTTATCCCATGATTGTGTCCTTATAAGGAAGTGTTTCTAACCACGAACCAGGCAATCGGACTATAGGGCTTTACTACTCTCACTTAGCCATAGGTATTCGAGTATGGTCGGCGCAACCCCTAGTATTCGGAAGGCCCAACTAGGGGCTCTATTGGCGCCTGATCGGAAGAACGATCCGTCGCAATCTGCATTTATGATGGCGTTATGCGGAATAAATCTTTAAGGATTTTACAACCTCTCGAACAGCTGACCAGCTCTCGCTGTATCATGACAGTCGATTTTCGGCTTTCTCTACTGAGGTGCTCGTCCAGCAGAACCGGGGCACAATCGCAGTAGTTCTCCCAGCGCTACCTTAGCCGATGGAATGGAACGTAAGGTACCAAAACATGGGAGCCGGGCAAACCCAACCAATGACCCAAGACATGATTCGAAGCTGATGCATATAGTGTTATAAGTTCGGGGTGCTGAGCGAGCGAGAAGGTGGTTGGACTTTATTGTTGTACTGTGAAGCCCCTGGCATAACCAGGCGTAACACGAAGCGTGGCTGCCATTTTGTGGCCAAGAGGCGTCGATGATAAATGACGGCCGGTGCATGTTATTTAAGTCTACGCATTGCAGTAGGATGATATGTCTATGCATATGAGTGTGATTTATGATTATGAAAGAGAGATGGTTTTTGGCGGAACCTGTGATGGCCGGACTGGAGGGGGCTTGAGGGAGTCCCGGACTAGGGGGTGTCCGGATAGCCGAACTCTCATCATCGGCTAGACTCCAAGACTATGAAGATACAAGACTGAAGACTTCGTCCCGTGTCCGGATGGGACTTTCCTTGGCGTGGAAGGCAAGCTTGGCGATACAGATATGTAGATCTCCTACCTTTGTAACCGACTCTGTGTAACCCTAGCCCTCTCCGGTGTCTATATAAACCGGATGGCCTTAGTCCATAGGACGAAGAACAATCATACCATAGGCTAGCTTCTAGGGTTTAGCCTCCTTGATCTCGTGGTAGATCTACTCTTGTAACCCACATCATCAATATTAATCAAGCAGGACGTAGGGTTTTACCTCCATCAAGAGGGCCCGAACCTGGGTAAAAACATCGTGTCCCTCGTCTCCTGTTACCATCCGCCTAGACGCGCAGTTCGGGACCCCCTACCCGAGATCCGCCGGTTTTGACACCGACATTGGTGCTTTCATTGAGAGTTCCTATGTGTCGTCACCGATAGGCTCAATGGCTTCTTCGATCATCAATGACGATGCAGTCCAGGGTGAGACCTTCCTCCCCGGATAGATCTTCGTATTCGGCGGCTTCGCACTGTGGGCCACTTCGCTTGGCCAGCTGGAGCAGATCGAAGGCTACGCCCCTGGCCGTCAGGTCAGATTTGGAAGTTTGAACTTCACGGCTGACATCCGCGGGGACTTGATCCTCGATGGATTCGAGCCACAGTCGAGCGTGACGTATTGTCACAATGGGCATGATTTAGCTCTGCAGCCGGACAGTACCCTGGAGGCCGCACTCGAACCCGCTCCGATCTTCGACTCAGAGCCGGCTGCGCAGACCAAGGATGGATGGCTAGACACCACCTCGGGGGCTGCAATCTCCACGGCGATAGAGCCGAACACCGATCTTGTCCCCCATGAAGCTCGTGACTCCGGGGTGCCGGACTCCTTGCCGGACTCCGGACCTCCCGCGCCCCCTCCAGTCGAATCCGATTGGGCGCCGATCATGGAGTTCACTGCGGCGGACATCTTTCAACACTCACCTTTTGGCGGCATCTTGAGTTCGCTAAAGTACCTCTCATTATCAGGAGAGGCCTGGTCGGACTGCGGCCAGGACGGTTGGGATGCGGACGACGAAGAAATTCAGAGCCCACCCACCACCCACTTGGTAGCCACTGTCGACGACCTAACCGACATGCTAGATTACGACTCTGAGGACATCTACGGTATGGACGACGATGCCGGAGACGACCAAGAACCAGCGCCCACCGGGCACTGGAAAGCCACCTCTTCATACGACATATACATGGTGGATATCCCAAACTATGGGAACGGCGAAGGAATAGCGGAGGATGACCCCTCCAAGAAACAGCCCAAGAGCCGGCGTCAGCGGCGCCGCTCTAAATCCCGCCATAGCAAGAATGAGGATTCCGGCACCGGAGACAATAATACACCGGATAGCGCCGAAGACAACCCACTCCAGCAAGATCCAGCACAGGAGGAGGGGGACGCCAGCCCTCATGAGAGAGCGGCCGAAGAAGAGGTAGAGGACTATATGCCTCCCTCCGGAGACGAGGCAAGCCTCGACGATGACGAATTCGTCGTGCCTGAGGATCCCGTCGAACAGGAGCATTTCAAACGCAGGCTTATGGCCACGGCAAACAGCCTCAAGAAAAAGCAGCAGCAGCTTAGAGCTGATCAAGATCTGCTAGCCGACAGATGGACCGAAGTCCTCACGGCCGAAGAGCATGAACTCGAATGCCCCTCCAAAATCTACCCCAAACGTAAGCTGCTCCCCCGATTAGAGGTGGAGGCATATGATCCCTCTTCACTAGGAGAC
Organism: Triticum aestivum; assembly: GCF_018294505.1. Classification (NCBI taxonomy): domain Eukaryota; kingdom Viridiplantae; phylum Streptophyta; class Magnoliopsida; order Poales; family Poaceae; genus Triticum; species Triticum aestivum. The sequence goes on from NC_057795.1 coordinate 409,994,955, forward strand.
AATATGGCTGATCAACCACCCCGTGGTCGCGACAGAGAGGCCTCAAGGCCCTTCACTAGACCCGTACCCCGGCATCGCTCGAAAAGCACAAGGCCACAGGGGAACACTCCGGACCTGCGCAACATATTGGAGGATAAGGCAAGACAATCAAGATTGATCTATGGATCACGTGGGCGCCCCACGATACATGATGATCACCGTCACCCCGGACACAGTAAGTCCGGCCGGGCCGAACACAACAAACAAAGCTCTTTTGAGCTCCGTCGCGATATCGCCCAGTACAGAGGCGCCGCACACCCACTGTGCTTCACAGATGAGGTAATGGATCATCAAATCCCAGAAGGGTTTAAACCCGTCAATATTGAATCTTATGATGGCACAACAGACCCCGCGGTCTAGATCGAGGACTATCTCCTCCACATCCACATGGCCCGCGGAGACGATCTCCACGCCATCAAATATCTCGCACTCAAACTTAAAGGACCAGCCCGACACTGGCTTAACAGCTTGCCAGCAGAGTCAATCGGGAGTTGGGAGGACCCGGAAGCCGCATTCCTCGATAACTTCCAAGGCGCATACGTGCGACCACCAGATGCAGATGACCTAAGCCACATAATTCAGCAGCCAGACGAATCGGCCAGACAATTCTGGACACGGTTCTTAACCAAGAAAAACCAAATCGTCGACTGTCCGGATGCCGAGGCCCTCGCGGACTTCAAGCATAACATCCGCGACGAGTGGCTTGCCCGGCACCTGGGACAGGAAAAGCCGAAATCCATGGCAGCCCTTACATCACTCATGACCCGCTTCTGTGCGGGTGAGGACAGCTGGCTAGCATGCAGCAACAACCTCAACAAAAATTCTGGCAGTCCAGATATCAAGGACCGTAGTGGCAGGTCGCATTGCAACAAAAACAAACGCCGCATTAACGGTGATAACAGTGAGGATACGGCAGTCAATGCCGGATTCAGAGGCTCTAAACCCGGTCAACAGAAAAAGCCATTTAAAAGAACAACTCAGGGTCCGTCCAATTTGGACCAAATTCTCGGCCGCTTGCGCCAGATACATGGCACCCCTGAAAAGCCAGCTAACCACACCAATAGGGACTGTTGGGTGTTCAAGCAGGCAGGCAAGTTAATTGCCGAAAACAGCGACAAGGGGCTACACAGCGACGACGAGGAAGAGACCCGACCGCCGAACAATAGAGGACAAAAGGGTTTCCCCCCACAGGTGCGGACGGTGAACATGATATATGCCACACACATACCCAAAAGGGAGCGGAAGCGTGCACTCGGGGATGTATACGCAATGGAGCCAGTTGCCCCGAAGTTCAATCCATGGTCCTCTTGCCCGATCACCTTTGACCGAAGGGACCACCCCACCAGCATTCGCCATGGTGGGTTCGCCGCATTGGTTCTAGACCCAATCATCGATGGATTTCATCTCACCAGAGTCCTGATGGACGGCGGCAGCAGCCTAAACCTGCTTTATCAGGACACGGTGCGCAAAATGGGCATAGACCCCTCAAGGATTAAACCTACCAAGACGACCTTTAAAGGCGTCATACCAGGTGTAGAAGCCAATTGTACAGGCTCAGTTACACTGGAAGTGGTCTTCGGATCCCCAGATAACTTCCGAAGCGAGGAGTTAATCTTCGACATAGTCCCGTTCCGCAACAGCTATCATGCCTTGCTCGGACGTACCGCGTTCGCAAAGTTCAACGCGGTGCCGCACTATGCACACCTCAAGCTCAAGATGCCAGGCCCTAGAGGAGTCATCACGGTCAACGGAAACACTGAACGCTCCCTCCGAATGGAGGAACATATAGCGGCTCTCGCGGCAGAAGTACAAAGGAGCCTTTTAAGGCAATTCTCGAGTCCGGGTGCTAAGCGGCTGGACACAGCTAAGCGTGCCCGGAGTAACCTACAACACGACCACCTGGCACGTTCCGAGCACGCGTAGCAGTGCGGCCCCAACCCCAGCCCCTGTAAAACATTAAGACAGACCCTTCGCGTACTCCAATACGCTCTGAAGATACCATGGGCATGGGGCAAGGGGCTCGACCACGATAAGCATAGACTGCAGCTCAACCGCACCAGGGGCTCTTAAGTGTGTCGTTTCTTTTTTTTCCTTTTATTTTTTACCAATAGGACTCCGTTCGTCAGAGGCCCTGTCCGGCAGCAGACATGCCGAACCCACAATGCAACAGCCAGGGAAGGAGAAAGGCTACAACGAAAACCCAGGTGGTCTCCATCATGAGCATTAAATCTGTTTTATGCATTATTTCGTAGCCTACCCCTGGAGGGGCACATGTTAAACAGTCCCATCCCTTGCTTACCGCACCACTTGTATTGTCCTGCACTTACAGCAGTTTTTATTGAATAAAGCAATGCAACACATTTTTGCTTCTAATTGCATTTCTTTCTTACACATATGTTCATCTATGACATGTTGCATCCATACGTTTTGGTACGGCTAAATACACCAGGGGCTTATGTTTCCCGCGTTATGGTGTGATAAGTCCGAACACTCTCACAAGTGCGGCACCCCGAACTTATAACATTATATGCATTGGCTCCGAATCATGTTCTTGGGTCAATAGTTGGGTTTGCCCGGCTCCCATGTTTTGCTACCTTACGTTCCGTTTTATCGGCTAAGGTAGCACTGGGAGAACCACTGCGATTGCGCCCCAGTTGAGCTGGGTTAACGCCTCAGTGGAGAAAGCTAAAACTGACTGTCATGATGAGGCGAGAGCTGGTCGCTGTTCGAGAGGTTCTTTGCGAGTCCCTAAAGACTTATGCCGCTTAGAGCGAGGAGCTGGATTCTGTCCGGCCAAGGCGTGGATAGCGCCCCAAATTTGGCCTTCCGAAAACTATGGGCTTCGCCGAAATTTAAAATTATAGAATTCTATGGCTAAGTGAGAGTGTTCAAGCATTATAAGTCCGGTTGCCTTGTTCGTTGTGTTGAGCGCCTCCCTAGATGGACCCAAAAATGGGAACAAGAGCGCTCGAGTTTATCCCGAACACCCCAGCACTCATGGCATGGGGGCTGAAGCCGATGACTTGCCATCTCTCAGATTTGATAAATAGCCGCACAGAAGGTAATATTTTAAATTAACAAGCGTTGCTTAGCGCATATGAACCAAGTCTGCTCAAATATTACATCTTTGGAGCACTCACCCGCAATAGTGCGGGCGCCCTTCAGCACACTCTTATGATACATCTCGGGCGTACGATACTCCTTGCCCTCTGGTGGTGGGTCCGTCACAAGCTTCTGGGCATCCATCTTGCCCCAGTGCACCTTTGCGCGGGCAAGGGCCCGACGGGCACCTTCGATACAGGTGGAGTGCTTGATGACTTCAACCCACGGGCACGCATCCACCAGCCGCCGCACCAGGCTGAAGTAGCTCCCAGGCATGGCCTCCTTAGGCCACAGCCGAACTATGAGGCCCTTCATGCCTGTTCGGCCGCCTTGTGGAGCTCGACCAGCTGCTTCAGCTGGTCGCTAAGGGGCACCGGATGTTCGGCCTCAGCATACTGAGACCAGAAGACCTTCTCCGTCGAGCTCCCCTCCTCGGCCCGGTAGAATGCGGCAGCATCGGACACGCTGCGAGGAAGATCTGTGAACGCTCCTGGAGAGCTCCGAATTCGGGTAAGCGACAGGTAATTAACACTCACATGCTTACTTTGCATGAAAAATGCCTTACCCGCTGCTATTTTCTTTACCGCCTCGATCTCCTGGAGGGCCTTGTAGGCTTCAGCCTTAGCGGCTTTGGCACTCTCAAGAGCCGTTGCAAGCTCAGACTCTCGAGTCTTCGAGTCACGCTCCAGGCTCTCATGTTTCCTCACGAGATCCTGGAGCTCTTGCTGTACCACCGCCACCCGCGCCTCCTGTTTCTCTCGCTCGGTGCGCTCCGCAGCCGCATTGCGTTCGGCCGCGGCCACCGCCTCCTTCAGGGTCGCCACCTCGTTAGTGGCCCCTGCAATACCCCAGTTATCCTTGTCATTTTTCTTGCAACCAAATCCTTTTCTGTAAGGTACAATTTTCATAAGGTATTACTTACCTTCTTTTTCCTCGAGCTGCTTCTTGGCATGGCCGAGCTTGTTCTCGGACCGCTCAAGGTTTTCCTTCAAAGTTTTGACCTCCACAGTCAGTGCGGCAGAGGTCAGTAGCACAGCCTGCAATCCCATATTGACATATTTTCATGACTCCTGTGTTAATCTTTCTAAAGATCCTCAGTCCGGCTTTTCTTTCCGAACACCGAACCAAGCATCAGGGGCTACTGTGTATGCGGTACCATTTTACATATATTGAAATTCTTACCTCAAAGCCTGTTAGAAGGCTGCTGCAGGCTTCGGTCAGCCCGCTCTTGGCGAGCTGAATCTTCTGAATCACCACACTCATAATAGTGCGGTGTTCCTCTTCGATGGAGGCGCCGTTGAGCGCCTCCAGCAAATTATCCGGCACCTCCGGTTGGACGGAGGCAGCCGGCGTCGCGGTCTTGCCCTTCTTCCGAAGGGGTCCCCCGCCGGACTCCGGAGCCACTATGGGTTCCGGGGCTGAGTCTGGTGCAAATTCCGGCAGGTTGTCCTGCGGCACCTCCGGGGCCCTCTCCTCCTGGTGGGTCCCTTCCCGGGATCCCACCTCGGCATCGTCCGCATCACGGGTTGTATGCAGGGTTGTATGCGGACTGCAGGGTTGTATGCGGCATTAGAAAGACATAATGTGGCGGAAAACGAAAACCTTGAAGTTATTCGGGAGTCCGGATACTTACGATCTCGCCAGAGGCTTGGCCCTTGGAGGTCAGTCCTCGTTGTCGTCACTGGCGTTGGCGGAACAGTACGGGGGAAGAGTTTTTCCCCTCTTGGACCCTTCGGCCTCCCTTGTTGGGGAGTTTTCCTTTTCTTCCCTCCCCTCACTGGGGGAGAGGCTTTCTTCTTCTCCTCACCTTGGTGGGAGGAGTCGGCCTCGGATTCATCGTCTGATAGCACCTGAAAATGGGAACTCCTCCGAGTCCCCGTGGCCTTCTTCTTGGCCTTCTTCTCCGGCACCACGTGGGGTGCCGGAGCCAGCAGCCCCGTTAGGCGGGCGTCAACTGGGTCCTCTGGCAATGGGGCCGGACAGATAGCCTATGCGGCCTTCTTCAGCTAGTCCTGTCAAAGGAAAGGGAGTTTAGATCCCGCATAGAGTCAAACTATGAATAACAAGCGCCCCGTAAAGGACAATATCACTTACCTCGTCAGCTGGACGCTGCGAGCTGAATCAGCGATCTTCGGTAGCGGATGCGGGAGCCTCGGCGCCCTTGAACAGCACCTTCCAGACCTCTTCGTACGTAGAGTCGAAGAGCCCATTCAAAGTCTGGTGCTACGCCGGATCGAACTCCCACATGTTGAAGCCCTATCGTTGGCACGGGAGAATCCGGCGGATGAGCATGACCTGGACTACGTTGACAAGCTTGAGCTTCTTGTCCACCAGCTTCTGGATACAGGCTTGGAGTCCGGTCAGCTCCTCCGAATCCCCCCAGATCAGGCCACTCTCTTTCTAGGAGGTGAGCCGTGTAGGGATACCGGATCTGAATTCTGGGGCCGCTGCCCAATCAGGGTCACACGGCTCGGTGATGTAGAACCACCCCGATTGCCACCCCTTAATGGTTTCCACGAGAGTACCCTCCAGCCACGTAACATGGGACATCCTGCCCACCATGGTGCCTCCGCACTCCGCTTGGCTGCCCTTCACAACCTTCGGCTTGACACTGAAGGTCTTGAGCCACAAGCCGAAGTGGGGCTGGACGCAGAGGAAGGCCTCGCACACGACGATAAATGCCGAGATGTTGAGGATAAAATTCGGGGCCAGATCATGGAAATCTAGGCCGTAGTAGAACATGAGCCCCCGGACAAAAGGATGAAGTGGGAAGCCCAGTCCGCGGAGGAAATGGGGAAGGAATACTACCCTCTCATGGGGCCTAGGGGTGGGGATGAGCTCTCCCTCGTCGGGGAGCCGATGCGCGATGTTGCTATACAAGTATCCGGCGCTGCGCAGCTTCTGGATATGCCCCTCCGTGATGGAGGAGGCCATCCACTTGCCTCCGGACATATTTGGAGAAGTTTGAGGTGAGATGTGCGGGCTTGGGTGCTAGAGCTCGAGTTCGCAGAGATGGATAAGCCAAGGAGGAAGAAGGCGCAGGTAAAAAGGTTGGATCTTTATCCCCTTATATGGGCGGACGGAAACATGCGTCCCCACCGGCCTGATAAAACTCGCTTATCTCCCAAGCACCGCAATCAGTGGCGCGGTTGGGTTACCCACGTCCGTATTGATGGGAATCCCGGAATAAGGGGAACACGATCTCTGCTTCGACAAGATGTGCCAAGGAAACCGCCTCGCTAAACGCACTGAGATGGAACAATAAAAACAATTTGAAGGCTTGGTAGTGGTGTGACGTTACGCCACAAAATACGTCAGCAGATTGAACTTGTGTAATATTATTCTCTCTATGGTTGTATGTGGAATTTATTTTGCAGAGCCGGACACTATCCTGGTGTTCACAATCTTCTATAAATTATTCGGAGGAGGAACCCGCCTTGCCATGCCGAAGACAACATGCGCGCCGGACTCGTCGTCATTGAAGCCTGGTTCAGGGGCTACTAAGGGAGTCCCGGACTAGGGGGTGTCCGGATAGCCGAACTATCATCATTGGCCGGACTCCAAGACTATGAAGATACAAGATTGAAGACTTCGTCCCGTGTCCGGATGGGACTTTCCTTGGCGTGGAAGGCAAGCTTGGTGATACGGATATGTAGATCTCCTACCTTTGTAACCGACTCTGTGTAACCCTAGCCCTATCCGGTGTCTATATAAACCGGATGGCCTTAGTCCATAGGACGAAGAACAATCATACCATAGGCTAGCTTCTAGGGTTTAGCCTCCTTGATCTCGTGGTAGATCTACTCTTGTAACCCACATCATCAATATTAATCAAGCAGGACGTAGGGTTTTACCTCCATCAAGAGGGCCCGAACCTGGGTAAAAACATCGTGTCCCTCGTCTCCTGTTACCATCCGCCTAGACGCACAGTTCGGGACCCCCTACCCGAGATCCGCCGGTTTTGACACCGACAGGGCTATTAATGGATCGAAAGTGAATCCGAACTGCCTTCTACCTGCATGGTCCTGTCCTTGTGTGTCTGGGCCGATACCACGCCGCCAATATTGTTCTGTATAAAAGTTAGTTTGTGAAGGTAAATGCTCGGAGGCAGCTGAACGTCCTCCTGTGGTTGGTCTAAAGGTTCCTGATCGGACCCTGGTGACCCCAGCCGCTATACCGGGAAGCAGCGGGGACTCCTTAGTTGGTGTCTGATGACCCACAAGTGTAGGGGATCTATCGTATTCCTTTCGATAAGTAAGAGTGTCAAACCCAACGAGGAGCAAAAGGAAATGATAAGCGGTTTTCAGTAAGGTTTTCTCTACAAGCACTGAAATAGTAGGTGATAGATAGTTTTGTGATAGGACAAATAGTAACGAGCAAAAAGTAAATAAAGTAAATAAATTGCAGCAAGGTGGCCCAATCCTTTATGTAGCAAAGGATAAGCCTGGACAAATTCTAATAATGAGGAAAGAGCTCCCGAGGACACATTGGGAATTATCGTCAAGTTAGTTTTCATCACGTTCATATGATTCGTGTTCGGTACTTTGATAATTTGATATGTGGGTGGACCGGCACTTGGGTACTGCCCTAACTTGGACAAGCATCCCAGTTATGATTAACCCCTATTGCAAGCCTCTTCAACTACAAATAGGAGTATTAAGGTAAACCTAACCACAACATTAGACATATGGGTCCATATCAACCCCTAACGAAGCAACGCATAAACTAGGGTTTAAGCTTCTGTCACTCTAGCAACCCATCACCTACTTATTACTTCCCTATGCCTTCCTCTAGGCCCAAATAATGGGGAAGTGTCATGTAGTCGATGTTCACATGACACCACTAGAGGAAAGACAACATACATCTCATCAAAATATCGAATGAATACCAAATTCACATGACTACTAATAGCAAGACTTCACCCATGTCCTCAGGAACAAACGTAACTACTCACAAAGCATATTCATGTTCATAATAAGAGGAGTAATGCATAAAGGATCTGAACATATGATCTTCCACCAAGTAAACCAATTAGCATCAACTACAAGGAGTAATCAACACTACTAGCAACCCAGAGGTACCAATTTGTGGTTTTGATACAAGATTGAATACAAGAGATGAACTAGGGTTTTGAGAGTAGATGGTGCTGGTGAATATGTTGATGGAGATTGACCACCTCCCGATGAGAGGATCGTTGGTAATGACGTTGGTGATGATTTCCCCCTCCCGGAGGGAAGTGTCCCCGGCAGAACAGCTCCGCCAGAGCCCTAGATTGATTCCGCCAAGGTTCCACCTCGTGGCGGTGGAGTTTCGTCCCGTAAGCTTGCCCCCAAATTTTTCCAGGGTAAAAGTGATGATATAGCAGAAGATGGACGCCGGAGGCCCACCAGGGGGCCCAGGAGATAGGGGCGCGCCCTATAGGGGGGGCTGTCTCCTGGACAGGGTGTGGGCCCCCTGGCCTATTTCTTTCGCTCATAAATTCTTAATAAATCCAAAAGGTTGTTTCCTGGAGTTTCAGGACTTTTGGAGTTGTGCAGAATAGGTTTCCAACGTTTGCTCCTTTTCCCGCCAGAATTCCATCTACCGACATTCCCCCTCTTCATGGTAAACCTTGTAAAATAAGAGAGAACAGCCATAAATATTGAGATATAAAGTGTAATGACAGCCCATAATGCCATAAATATTAATATAAAAGCATGATGCAAAATGGACGTATCAACTCCCCCAAGCTTAGACCTCGCTTGTCCTCAAGCGGAAACTGAAATCGAAAAATATGTCCACATGTTTAGAGATAGAGGTGTCGATAAAAATAAAATACGGACATGGGGACATCATGATCATTCTAATAACAGCAACATATATAGATTTTGTTATATGATTTCTTATGCTCAAGTAATAAGCAATTCACAATGTCAAGTATGGTTCATAAACTTCATTGGGAACTAACAAACTATAATCTCAGTCATTGAAGCAATTGCAATTTATCGTAACATCAGAAAGATTCAATAATAGAGCTTTTCAACAAGCTCACATACTCAACTATCTCGTAGTCTCCCATAATTGCTAACACTCACGCAATACTTGTGGTTATAGAGTTTCAGCTGGACACTAAGAAAGATAGGGGCTTATTGTGTTGCCTCCCAACGTATTAACCTTTAGGTGATGTCAACAATAATAGCCTATGCCAACTTACATCCAATTGGATATATGTATCATGATCTTTCAAACACGAGCAGCTTGCCAAAGGATAAAATGAAAAAGTGGAAAGGTGAGGATCACCTTGACTCAAGCATAAAGTAAAACCATGAAGTAAAAGAGAGGCCCTTCGCAGAGGGAAGCAGAGGTTGTCATGCGCGTTTAGGGTTGATGCACAAAATCTTAATGCAAAAGAACGTCACTTTATATTGCCCCTTGTATGTGGACCTTTATTATGCAATCCGTCGCTTTTATTACTTCCACAACAAGTTCGTACAAAGCTTATTTTCTCTGCACTAATAAGTCATGCATATTTAGAGAGCAATTTTTATTGCTTGCACCGATGACAACTTACTTGAAGGATCTTACTCAATCCATAGGTAGGTATGTTGGACTCTCATGGCAAAACTGCGTTTGAGGATATTTGGAAGCACAAGTAGTATCTCTACTTGGTGCAAGGAATTTTGGCTAGCAAGAGGGGGAAAGGCAAGCTCAACATGTTTGGAAGGTCAGTGACAATATACTTTAACTGAGATGTCGGAAAACATAAACCATTACGTTGTCTTCCTTGTCCAACATCAACTCCTTTAGCATGTCATACTTAATGAGTGCTTCACAATCATAAAAGATTCCAAGATAATATATCTATATGTGAACCCCTCTTTCCTTATCACTTCCTATTGATTGCAACGATGACCAAGGCTACGTTCATCAACTCTCAAAAATTTTTATGCCTCATACTTTCTATGAGTGAAGTTATCACTATCCATAAGATCAATATGAACTCTTTTGTTCTTTCTACTTTCTCAAGATCAAAGCAACATAGCAAAGCCCTTGACTCAACACTAATCTTTATTATAGATAGCACACGGACTCACTTGCATAAAGAGATCACAATGCAAAACTCAAAACTACTTGATATCAAAACTTCAATCTACTAGATCAAGATACTACTAAAAGGATCGAACTAAATAAAGCGGTAAAGATAGGAGTGTGATGGTGATACGATACCGGGGCACCTCCCCCAAGCTTGGCGGTTGCCAAGGGGAGTGCCCATACTCATGTAATTATTTCTCCTTCTTCACAGTTGGTGTTATGATCTTCTTGGCGATGATGCCCTTCAGGATACGGTTCTCCTCCTCGAGCTTATTGACTTGTCGTTTGAGGTCCAAAGTTTCTTTACGGAGCTTGCCCGTAACGGCCAAGTCTCCTTTTACCCAATGATGCTGCATAGCTTCTAGAGAACACGTCAAACTTATTTTCATATTTTCATAAGAAAGAAATCTAGAGTTGGAAGGGAAGACCGAGGCAGGAACAGCCAGGCTAGGTAGTTCCCCTATAGTGAAATCTGCTTGGGGGCGAGAGGTAACTTCTTGATCTTCCTCCATGGCGTCTATCCTTTTCAAATCAGCCTCCATCTCATCCTCCGTTGATGGTCCAAAGTGATAGGCATCGCCATTTGCTCCTAGACCTGGCGTTCGGTGAGACACTCGGACCTCCCCAACTGATTCCTGAGAAGACATCTTGCTTTATTCTGCAACAGGAATAGCTCGAAACGAAAACAGAAGATATTTGCGTGATACTATGGTCAAAACCTTCGGGAGTATATATAATGAATTTTTACCGACCAAAATACGTAACATACAAGAAAATGGAGTCCGGGAGGCACACGAGGTGCCCACGAGACAGGGGGCACGCCCTACAAGGGGGGGCTCCTCTGTCGTGGGAGCCTCATGTCCCTTCCTGACTACTACTTTCTTCCTAAAATTCTTAAATAATCCAAAACTGATAAAAATTGCCATTAGAGTTGTTTTGGAGTCGGTATACTTACCGTACCAAGTACCTATGCCTTTTCGAAGTCTGGAACATTCTGGAAAGTGTCTCTTATGTATTCCTCTGGGGTTATGGTTTCAATAATGTTAGTTTCAACATTGATAGGATTACCTGAAATATAATGCTTGATTCTTTGACCGTTAACCACCCTCGGATTTGTGCCTTCGAAGTTATTAATTTTTATACCACCGGAACGATAGACTTCCTCGATAACGTAGGGACCTTCCGATTCCGAGAGAATTTTTCCTGCAAAAAATCTTAAACGAGAGTTGAATAATAACACATAATATCCTACATTAAACTCACGCTTGTGTATCCTCTTATCATGCCAGCGTTTGACTTTTTCTTTGAAGAGCTTGGCATTCTCATATGCTTGGGTTCTCCATTCATCAAGTGAGCTAATATCAAACAACCTCTTCTCACTGGCAAGTTTTAAGTCATAATTGAGCTCTTTAATAGCCCAATATGCTTTATGTTCAAGTTCAAGAGGTAAATGACATGCTTTTCCATAAACCATCTTATATGGAGACATACCCATAGGATTTTTGTATGCAGTTCTATAGGCCCATAATGCATCATCAAGTTTTTTGGAGCAATTCTTTCTAGATCTATTCACAGTATTTTGCAAAATTAATTTGAGCTCTCTATTGCTCAACTCTACTTGACCACTAGACTGCGGGTGATAAGGAGATGTGATTCTATGATTGACATCGTACTTAGCAAGTATCTTACGAAAAGCACCATGAATAAAGTGTGAACCACCATCAGCCATAAGATATCTGGGGACTCCAAACCTCGGAAAAATAACTTCTTTAAGCATTTTAATAGAAGTGTTATGATCAGCACTACTAGTTGGAATAGCTTCTACCCACTTAGTAACGTAATCAACAACAACTAAAATATGTGTATAATCATTTGAGGCAGGAAAAGGTCCCATATAATCAAAGCCCCAAACATCAAACGGTTCAATAACAAGAGAATAATTCATAGGCATTTCTTGACGTCTACTAATGTTACATATTCCTTGACATTCATCACAAGATAAGACAAACTTACGAGCATCTTTGAAGAGAGTAGGCCAATAAAAACTAGATTGTAGTACCTTGTGTGCAGTTCTATCTCCCGCGTGGTGTCCTCCATAAGATTTAGAGTGACACTTGCATAGGATTTGTTCCTATTCATGCTCAAGCACACAACGTCTAATAATACCATCTACTCCTTCTTTATAAAGGTGTGGATCATCCCAGAAGTAATGTCTTAAATCATAAAAGAACTTTTTCTTTTGCTGGTATGTGAAACTAGGCGGTATATATTTAGCAACAATGTAATTAGCATAATCAGCATACCAAGGAGCAGTACGAGAAGCATTGATAACCGCTAATTTTTCCTCAGGAAAACTATCATTAATAGGCAGTGGGTCATCAAGAACATTCTCTAACCTAGACAAGTTGTCTGCAACGGGGTTCTCAGCTCCCTTTCTATCAATAATATGCAAGTCAAATTCTTGGAGCAAGAGAACCCATCTAATGAGTCTAGGCTTAGCATCTTTCTTTTCCATGAGATATTTAATATCAGCATGATCAGTGTGAATAATAACTTTGGAATCAACAATATAAGGTCTAAACTTATCACATGCAAACACAACTACTAAGAACTCTTTTTCAGTAGTAGCATAATTTCTCTGGGCAGTATCAAGAGTCTTACTAGCATACTGGATAACATTTAATTTCTTATCGACTCTTTGCCCTAAAACAGCACCTACAGCATAGTCACTAGCATCGCACACAATTTCAAAAGGTAAATTCCAATCAGGTGGCTGAACAATAGGTGCAATGAGCAAAGCTTTCTTAAGTGTTTCAAATGCTTCTACACAATCATCATCAAAGACAAAAGGAATATCTTTTTGCAATAAATTAGTCAGAGGCCTAGAGATTTTTGAAAAGTCCTTAATGAACCTCCTATAAAAGCCGGCATGACCAAGAAAACTTCTTATACCTTTTATGTCCTTGGGACATGGCATTTTTTCAATAGCATCAACTTTGGCTTTATCAACTTCAATACCTCTCTCAGAGATCTTGTGCCCCGAGACAATGCCTTCATTAACCATAAAGTGACACTTTTCCCAATTCAGGACGAGACTAGTGTCTTCGCATCTCTGCAAAACTCGATCAAGGTTGCTCAAACAATCATCAAAAGAGGATCCATAGATGGAGAAGTCATCCATGAATACCTCACAAATCTTTTCACAAAAATCAGAAAATATAGCCATCATGCATCTTTGAAAGGTAGCAGGTGCATTACATAAACCAAAAGGCATACGTCTATAAGCAAAAGTACCAAAAGGGCAAGTAAAAGTAGTTTTAGATTGATCCTGCGCGGACACAGGTATTTGAGAGAAGCTAGAATAACCATCTAGAAAACAAAAATGTGTGTGTTTGGATAGCCTTTCTAGCATTTGATCAATAAAAGGTAAAGGGTAATGATCTTTCTTAGTAGCTTTATTTAACTTACGAAAATCAATTACGATCCTATAGCCTGTAATAATTCTTTGCAGGATCAATTCATCTTTATCATTAGGAACAACGGTAATACCTCCCTTTTTAGCGACACAATGGACAGGGCTTACCCATTCACTATCAGCAACTGGATAAATAATACCTCCCTCAAGGAGTTTTAGGATCTCCTTTCTTACCACTTCCTTCATTTTGGGGTTTAATCGTCTTTGAGGATCTCTAACTGGTTTGGCATCTTTCTCCACTGAAATTTTGTGTTGACATAATGTGGGACTAATGCCCTTAAGATCATCCAGAGTATATCCAATAGCAACTTGGTGCTTCTTTAGAGTTTTCAATAATCTTTCTTCTTCTTTCTCTGAAAGGTTAGCACTAATAATAACAGGATATATTTCTTTTTAATCAAGATAAGCATACTTGAGATTATCAGGTAAGGGTTTGAGTTCGAACATGGGATCACCCTTGGGTGGAGGGGGATCCCCAAGAATTTCAACGGGAAGGTTATGTTTTAGCATAGGTTCTTGTTTAAGGAACACTTCGTATATTTCTTCCCTTTCCTTCATAAACATATCATTTTCATGGTCTAACAAATATTGTTCTAACGGATCAGTTGGGGGAATAGCAATGGAAGCAAGACCAATAATTTCATCCTTACTAGGTGGTTCCCTGTCACGAGGTTGTCTACTAAACTTAGCGAAATTAAACTCATGAGACATACCATCTATGCCAACAGTGACAATATTCTTTTCACAATTAATCTTAGCACTAGCAGTATTCAAGAAAGGTCTACCAAATATAATGGGACAAAAATTATCTTGTGGGAAAGCAAGAACAAGGAAATCAGCAGGGTATTTAATCTTTGCACACAAGACTTCAACATCTCTAACAATCCCAATAGGTTTGATGGTGTCCCTATTAGCAAGCTTAATAGTAACATCAATGTCTTCTAATTCAACAGGTGCAATATCGTGCATAATTTCTTTATAAAGATCATAAGGTATCGCATTAGCACTAGCACCCATATCACATAAGCCATGATAACAATGATCTCCTATTTTAACAGAAATAACAGCGTGCCTACAATAGGTCTACGGGTGTTAGTATCGGGTCTAGCAATATTAGTAGTTTCACCCACGAAAGAGATAACCTGCCCATCTAAGTCTTCATCCAAGAGATCTTTAATCATAGCAATACCAGGTTCGACATTAATTTGCTCAGGAGGTGTATAAGTCCTAGTATTACTCTTACGAACAAAAGTCGAAGCTTTAACATGATCTTTTATCCTAACAGGAAAAGGAGGTTTTTCGACATAAGTAGTAGGAATAATAGGATCACTATATGTAATAGTCTTTTCTTCGACTGTAATAGGTGCAACTGCTTTCACTTCAACAGGAGGATTATACTTAAACCACTTCTCTTTAGGGAGATCAACGTGAGTAGCAAAAGTTTCATAAAAAGTAGCTACTATCTCAGAGTCAAGTCCATACTTAGAGCTAAATCCACGGAAAGCATCGGTATCCATAAAAAATTTAACACAATCGAACTTAGGTGTCACACCTGACTCCTTACCATCGTCGGAACCCCAATCTTCAGAGTTGCATTTAATTCTTTCCAATAAGTCCCATTTGAAATCAATAGTCTTCAACATATAGGAACCAACACAGGAAGTATCGAGCAGGTTGCGATTATCAAGAGAAAGCCGAGCATAAAAATTCTGAATAATCATTTCCCGAGAGAGCTCGTGATTGGGGCATGAATATAACATGGATTTAAGCCTCCCCCAAGCTTTAGCGATGCTTTCTCCTTCACGAGGCCAAAAATTATATATGTAATTACGATCACGATGAACAAGATGCATAGGATAGAACTTCTAGTGAAATTCCAACTTCAGTCGCTTATAATTCCAAAATCTCGTATCATCACATAGCCTATACCATGTCATTGCATCTCCCTTCAAAGATAAAGGGAAGACCTTCCTTTTGACAACATCATCGGGGATACCTGCAAGCTTAAATAATCCACAAACTTCATCCACAAAGATAAGGTGTAAGTCGGGATGCAAAGTTCCGTCTCCTGCAAAAGGATTAGCTAGCAGTTTTTCTATCATACCCGAAGGAATCTCAAAGTGAATATTTTCATAAGGTTCAGTAGATTGAGGAGCATCTCTTTGCTCTTCTGGTTGGGGTGAAGATGCCCCAAACAAGCCCCTGAAAGGATTAGTTTCCATAGTGACAAGTAACAGAAAATTTCAGCACACTATATAAACGTTTCCTTACCAAGTTCCACTCACCAAAAGCGCTACACTCCCCGGCAACGGCGCAAGAAAAGAGTCTTGATGACCCACAAGTGTAGGGGATCTATCGTAGTCCTTTCTATAAGTAAGAGTGTCGAACCCAACGAGGAGCAGAAGGAAATGATAAGCGGTTTTCAGTAAGGTTTTCTCTGCAAGCACTGAAATAGTAGGTGATAGATAGTTTTGTGGTAGGACAAATAGTAACAAGAAAAAAGTAAATAAAGTAAATAAAGTGCAGCAAGGTGGCCCAATCCTTTATGTAGCAAAGGATAAGCCTGGAAAAATTCTAATAATGAGGAAAGAGCTCCCGAGGACACATTGGGAATTATTGTCAAGCTAGTTTTCATCACATTCATATGATTTGCGTTCGGTACTTTGATAATTTGATATGTGGGTGGACCGGCACTTGGGTACTACCCTAACTTGGACAAGCATCCCACTTATGATTAACCCCTATTGCAAGCATCGGCAACTACAAAAAGGAGTATTAAGGTAAACCTAACCACATCATTAGACATATGGGTCCATATCAACCCCTAACGAAGCAACGCATAAACTAGGGTTTAATCTTCTGTCACTCTAGCAACCCATCACCTAATTATTACTTCCCTATGCCTTCCTCTAGGCCCAAATAATGGTGAAGTGTCATTTAGTCGATGTTCACATGACACCACTCGAGGAAAGACAACATACATCTCATCAAAATATCGAACGAATACCAAATTCACATGACTACTAATAGCAAGACTTCACCCATGTCCTCAGGAACAAATGTAACTACTCACAAAGCATATTCATGTTCATAATTAGAGGAGTAATAATATGCATAAAGGATCTGAACATATGATCTTCCACCAAGTAAACCAATTAGCATCAACTACAAGGAGTAATCAACACTACTAGCAACCCACAGGTACCAATTTGTGGTTTTGATACAAGATTGGATACAAGAGATGAACAAGGGTTTTGAGAGGAGATGGTGCTGGTGAAGATGTTGATGGAGATTGACCCTCCTCCCGATGAGAGGATTGTTGGTGATGACGTTGGTGATGATTTCCCCCTCCCGGAGGGAAGTGTCCCCGGCAGAACAGCTCCGCCAGGGCCCTAGATTGATTCCGCCAAGGTTCCGCGACGTGGCGGCGGAGTTTCGTCCCGTAACCTTGCCCCCAAATTTTTCCAGGGTAAAAGTGATGATATAGCAGAAGATGGACGCCGGAGGCCCACCTGGGGGGGCCAGGAGATAGGGGGCGCGCCCTATAGGGGGGGCGCCCCCCTGTCTCCTGGATAGGGTGTGGGGCCCCTGGCCTATTTCTTTCGCTCATAAATTCTTAATAAATCCAAAAAGTTGTTTTGTGGAGTTTCAGGACTTTTGGAGTTGTGCAGAATAGGTTTCCAACGTTTGCTCCTTTTCCAGCTAGAATTCCAGCTGCCGGCATTCCCCCTCTTCATGGTAAACCTTGTAAAAGAAGAGAGAATAGCCATAAATATTGAGATATAAAGTGTAATGACAGCCCATAATGGAATAAGTATTGATATAAAAGCATGATGCAAAATGGACGTATCAGTGTCCGCATAGTTGGCTGTCATATCAAAATATTGATAGGAATTCACGACTTGCTAGTCCGGCAGCTGTATGATTTCCGCTCTAGGGGCGGGGTTCGTCCTTGTACGTAGGCATGAGTATATCACCGGTGTTGGCCTAATGGTTTACCACGTGGAGTCTAGTCAATGTGGTTCATCCCGTTAGAAGACGGTGGGTTACCGTATGAGGGGAATGCACCCATGACGTGGCATTTTTTGGTTATCTGAAAACAACCATTAGAGCGGTGGGCCAATGAACTTGGCCTTTGCACCTGACATCTTGTATAAGGTGTTATTTGTAGATTCATACCTGCGAGGGCTTTATGTGGTATGGACCCCCCGGACTGCTAGGTCTAGGGGTACGACAATTGAATTGTTGTGGTTTGTGTGATAGGGGGCGATCAGTCGTACTGTTGTGCTCTGGGGGGTCTCTTGACTAGACGCCTCCCTTCATTGTTTCCGGCACATGACCAGTCGCTTTATTTTGAAGATCTGACATTCTCTATTGGTATGTTTTGTCGTCCTTCTTGGAGTACCGTGGATTTCATACGGTTGATCGAGTTTGTGGCTCGAACCGAATAGGCTTGAGCTGTTCTTTGTCCATTGACTGGACTGGGAGTTGCTGGACTTGGCGCCAGCTTCCCTGACTTGACGTTTATGACCGTCGCGCTGAGGCTTGAGGATGCCTCTTCGTGTATCCTTCTTACTGCCTTGGACCGTAGTAGTGTGTGGACGTCGGGTTGTGTGCCTTTGGTTCTCCTCCTTAGGTTGAGGTAGCCAGTTGTGCCGCGTATGCCCTTTGGTAAGGCGGTCGAGTCCGTACTTTTTGGTGGCCAGGATCTTGGTCCACCTATCCATTAGCAAATCCTGGTCAACTTTAAGTTGCTCTTGCTTCCTTTGCAGACTCCTTGCCGTGGCCATGAGCCGTCGCTTGAAGCGAACTTGTTCCACTGGATCTTCAGGCACGCTGAATTCTTCATTGCTGAGGCCTACCTCGTCTCTAGAGGGGGGCTGTATAGTTGTCCCTCTCCAAGTATCCCACCGAGGCCTGTCCGACCCGCTTGAAGGTAGGCTGATCAGGGCTGTATTCCTCTTCGGCACTATCCGGATCATCTCCAGGGCCGGTATTGATGTGGCGGGGCTTGGAGTGGCGCCGAGGATGCCCATGTTTTGCTTTTCCTCCCGAGGGGTTATCCTCCGCTGCCTCGTCGCCGTTGCTTTCCTTCGGAGTGTCCACCATATATATATCTTATGAGGAGGTGGCTGTCCACCGCATTATGAGTGGTGGCTCCTGTACTTCTCCTGCATCGTCGTCTATACTGTCAATGTCTTTGAAGTCGACGTCAAGCACGTCGGTTAAATCATTGATCGTGGCTATGAAGTGGGTGGTGGGTGGGCAGCGAATTCCTTCGTCACCTGCTTCCCACTCAAGCCGGACATAGTTCGGCCCAGAGCCTCCTGACAAAGAGAGAGACTTTAATGAGTTCGGCATGTCGCCAAAGGGCGAGTGCTGAAAGATGTCCGCAGCGGTAAACTCCATTACCGGAGCCCAACCTGGCCTGGCTGGCTCGAGGGTATGCGGACCAGAACCAACAACCGGATACGAGTTTGGGGGCCCGGGGTTATAGGCCTCAATAGAGGTGAGACCTGTGTTCGGGTCCACCACCGATGAGTATGCAGCCTGCGAGGCAGGGTCTACCCTTCTGTCCTTGGGCGATGCAACTTGTTCCAGATTTAGATCTGGGGCTGATGCAGGGGTGATGTCCCGAGCATTGTCCAACGGCAGGTCTAGGCCGTGCTCGTCGTGACTGTCCGGCGCTCCTGGCACAGGGCCGAATCCATCGAAGATCAAGTCTCTGCGAATATCCGTCGTGTAGTTCAAGTTTCCGAACCTGATCCGGTGGCCAGGGGGGTAGCTGTCGATCTGCTCCAGATGGCTAAGCGAATTGGCTCGCAGTGCGAAGACGCCGAACACAAAGATCTATCCGGGGAGGAAAGTCTCGCCCGGGACCGTGTTGTTGGTGATTAAAGACGCCATCAGGCCTCAAAGCAATGACACAGAGGAACTCTCAATGAAAGCACCAATGTCGGTGTAAAAATCGGCGGATCTCGGGTAGGAGGTCCCGATCTGTGCGTCTTAGGCTGATGGTAACAGGAAGCAAGGGAGACAATGTTTACCCAGGTTCGGGCCCTCTCAATGGAGGTAAAACCCTACTTCCTCCTTGATTAATATTGAAGATATGAGTAGTACAAGAGTAGAGCTACCACGAGATCGTAGAGGCTAAACCCTAAGAGCTAGCCTATGATGGTATGATTGTAATTGTGATCGGCCTTCTAAGGACCATCCTCTCCGGTTTATATAGACACAGAGAGGGCTAGGGTTTACATAGAGTCGGTTACAAGGAAGGAAATATAATATCCGGATCGCCAAGCTTGTCTTCCACGCAAAGGAGAGTCCCATCCGGACACGGGCCGATGTCTTGAGTCTTGTATCTTCACGCTTCAATAGTCCGGATACCCCCTAATCTAGGACTCCCTCAGCGCCCACCCCTCTTGGGTGCGCCCCTTGTCTCGTGGGCCCCTCGGGCGGCCGCCGACGTACTTCTTCCTCCTATATAAGCCTACATACCCCAAAACATCCAGGAAGCCACCGAAGAAATATTTTTGCCATTGTAACCTTCTGTATCCGCGAGATCCCATCTTGGAGCCATCGCCGGCGTTCTCCCGGAGACGGAATCCACCATGGAGGGCTTCTACATCAACACCATAGCCCCTCTGATGAGTGGTGAGTAGTTTACCACAGACCTTCGAGTCCATAGTTGTTAGCTAGATGGCTTCTTCTCTCTTTTTGGATCTCAAAAAAATGATCCCCCCCCTCTCTTGTGGAGATCTATTTGATGTAAACTCTTTTTGTGGTGTGTTTGTCGAGATCCAATGAATTGTGGGTTTATGATCAAGTTTATCTATGAATAATATTTGAATCTTCTCTGAATTCTTTTATGTACGATTGAGTTATCTTTGCAAGTCTCTTCGAATTACCGGTTTGGTTTGGCCTACTAGATTGATCTTTCTTGCCATGGGAGAAGTGCTTAGCTTTGGGTTCAATCTTGCGGTGTTCTTACCCAGTGACAGAAAGGGCTGCAAGACACGTATTGTATTGTTGCCATCGAGGATAAAAAGATGGGGTTTATATCATATTGCTTGAGTTTATCCCTCTACATCATGTCATCTTGCTTAATGCGTTTCTCTGTTCTTATGAACTTAATACTCTAGATGCATGCTGGATAGCAGTCGATGTGTGGAGTAATAGTAGTAGATGCAGGCAGGAGTTGGTCTACTTGTTGCGGACGTGATGCCTATATACATGATCATGCCTAGATAATCTCATAATTATTCGCTTTTCTATCAATTGCTCGACAGTAATTTGTTCACCCACCGTAATACTTATGCTATCTTGAGAGAAGCCACTAGTGAAACCTATGGCCCCCGGGTCTATCCTTTATCATATAAGCTTTCAATCTACTTTTATTCGCATCTTTATTTTCTGCATCTATATTATAAAATACCAAAAATATATTTATCTTATCATACTATCTCTATCAGATCTCACTTTCCCAAGTGGCCGTGAAGGGATTGAGAACCCCTTTATCGCGTTGGTTGCGAGTTCTTTGTTTGTTTGTGTAGGTTCGTGGGACTTGTGAGGAGCGTCCTACTAGATTGATACCTTGGTTCTCAAAAACTAAGGGAAATACTTACGCTACTATGCTGCATCACCCTTTCCTCTTCAAGGAAAACCAACGCAAGCTCGAGACATAGCAAGAAGGATTTTTGGCACCGTTGCCAAGGAGGTCTTCGCTCAAGTCAAGACATACCAAGTACCCATCACAAACTCATCTCCCTCGCATTTATTTTATATGCCATTTGCCTCTCGTTTTCCTCTCCCTCACTTCACCCTTGCCATTTTATTCGCCATCTCTTTCACAATCTCCTCTCTCTTTCGCTTCCCTTTTTCCGCTTGCTTTCTCTTCCTCGCTTTTGTTTGCCGTTATGTCTGAAATTGGGGAGATTATCGTTGATATGGATAATAATGATAACATGGAAAATTCTGAGGCTCTAGCTGAAGAACCCCCTATTTTGCACACTAAAATGTTTCGAATCGGTAGTGGTAACATTATTGGAAAAGGTGTTATTCAAGATTTCTTTACTTGTCCGGGTGCTTTACCTTCTATGGGTGGTTCTATTCTTCATAAAACTAGTAGTCTTGCGCATGCTATCACTATGCTTGTAGTTGAACTCGAAAGACAATTTATTCATATGCATCCTTGCATACAAAGAATTTTCCTAGAACTTTCCAATATTGAGCATTCTTCTGTTAAGCGTGTTGTTACTATCTTTTTGGCTCATGAGTTTAGATTTATAATAAGAGAGGCCAAAGAAATCTTTGCGCACTATAGGATGGACGCCGATCGTCCTCCCATAGAGGCGGTCCTCTTTGATCAAGAGGAAATTAGGCGTGTTCTTCTAGTTTCCATGAAAATAATGATGAAGATCTTAAAGTTATTGATGTGTCCCCTATTATATCTTTGTTTTGCAATATGAATCTTGATAATAATGGGACTGGAGATGAGTCAACTTTATTTAGAAGGCGTCCCAATAATTTGGAGTTTTTAGATCTTGATGCTAAATTTGATAACAGTGGGATTGGAGAGGTCATGACTTTAAATAGTATTGAACCCACTATCTCGGATTTCAAGGAATTTGATTATGATAATTGTTCTTTAGAAAGTTGTATTTCCTTGTTGCAATCCATTATTAATTCTCCTCATGCTTATAGTCAAAATAAAGCTTTTACCAAACATATCGTTGATGCCTTGATGCAATCTTTTGATGAAAAACTTAATTTGGAAGTTTCTATACCTAGAAAAATTAATGATGAGTGGGAACCTACTATAAAGATTAGAATTAAAGATCATGCGTGTTTTTGTTTGTGTGATTTGGGTGCTAGTGTTTCCACGATTTCGAAAACTTTATGCGATATTCTAGGTTTCCATGATCTTGATGATTGCTCTTTAAATTTGCACCTTGCGGATTACACCATTAAAAAGCCAATGGGAAGGATCAATGATGTTCTCATTGTTTCAAATAGAAATTTGGTGCCCGTTGATTTTATCGTTCTTGATATAGATTGCAATCTTTCTTGCCCTATTATTCTTGGTAGGCCTTTCCTTAGAACGATTGGTGCGATTATTGTTATGAAGGAAGGGAATATTAAATTCCAATTTACAATTAAGAAAGGCATGGAACACTTTCCAAGAAAGAAAGTCAAATTACCATATGAATCTATCATGCGAGCTACCTATGAACCAAGTGCCAAAGATGGCACTACTTAGATCTATCTTCGCTTTTATGCCTAGCTAGGGGCGTTAAACGATAGCTCTAGTTGGGAGGCAACCCAATTTTCTTTGTGTTTTTTGTTTTTGTTTCTGCTTAATAATAAATTTTGCATCTACTTTCTGTTTAGATGTGTTTTCATGTTTTATTTAGTGTTTGTGCCAAGTAGAACCTATAGGATAACCTATGATGATAGTTGATTTGATTCTGCTGAAAAACAGTAACTTTGCGCTCACGAGAAAAAATTCAATAAATCACAGAAACGTTATTTTTCATTGATTCGTTTTGCAGCTGATCAATAAACAAATTGTCCAGTTCTTCCTATTTTGGTAGTATTTTTAGAGTTCCAGAAGTTTGCGTTAGTTACAGATTGCTATAGACTGTTCTGTTTTTGACAGATTCTGTTTTTCGTGTGTTGTTTGCTTATTTTGATGCATCTATGGCTAGTATGTAAGGGTATGAACCATAGATAACTTGGAATACAGTAGGTTTAACACCAAAATAAATAAAGAATGATTTCATTATAGTACCTTATGTGGTGGTTTTGTTTCCTTTCACTAACGGAGCTTATAAGATTTCCTGTTGAGTTTTGTGTTGTGAAGTTTTCAAGTTTTGGGTAAAGCTTTTATGGACTATGGAATAAAGAGTGGTAAGAGCCTAAGCTTGGGGATGCTTATGGCACCCCAATATATTCAAGAATATCCAAAATCCTAAGCTTGGGGGTGCCTCGGGAAGGCATCCCCTCTTTCGTCTTCGTTCATTGGTAACTTTACTTGGAGCTATATTTTTATTCGCCACATGATATGTGTTTTGCTTGGAGCATCGTGTATTATATTAGTCTTTGCTTTTTAGTCTACCACAATCATCCTTGCTGTACACACCTTTTGGGAGAAGCCTACTTGATTGAAATTTATTAGAATATGCTATGTGCTTCGCTTATATCTTTTGAGCTTGATAGTTTTTGCTCTAATGCTTCACTTATATCTTTTAGAGCATGGCGGTGGATTAATTTTGAAGAAATTGCTAGTCTCTCATGCTTCACTTATATTATTTTGTGAGTGAGGGAGTCCCGGATTAGGGGGTGTCCGGATAGCCGGACTATACCCTTTGGCTGGACTCTTGGACTATGAAGATACAAGATTGAAGACTTCGTCCCGTGTCCGGATGGGACTTTCCTTGGCGTGGAAGGCAAGCTTGGCGATACGGATGTGTAGATCTCCTCCCATTGTAACCGACTCTGTGTAACCCTAGCCCTCTCTGGAGTCTATATAAACCGGAGGGTTTTAGTCCGTAGGACGAAAAACAATCGTACCATAGGCTAGCTTCTAGGGTTTAGCTACTCTGATCTCGTGGTAGATCTACTCTTGTACTACCCATATCATCAATATTAATCAAGCAGGAGTAGGGTTTTACCTCCATCGAGAGGGCCCAAACCTGGGTAAAAACATCGTGTCCCTTGTCTCATGTTACCATCCGCCTAGATGCACAGTTCGGGACCCCCTATCCGAGATCCGCAGGTTTTGACACCGACATTGGTGCTTTCATTGAGAGTTCCTCTGTGTCGTCATCTTTAGGCCCGATGGCTCCTCCGATCGTTAACAACGATGCGGTCCAGGGTGAGACTTTTCTCCCCGGACAGATCTTCGTATTCGGCGGCTTTGCACTGCGGGCCAATTCGCTTGGCCATCTGGAGCAGATTGAAAGCTACGCCCCTGGCCATCAGGTCAGATTTGGAAGTTTGAACTACACGGCTGATGTCCGCGGAGACTTGATCTTCGACGGGTTCGAGCCACAGCCGAGCGCGCCGCACTGTCCCGATGGGCATGATCTAGCTCTGCCGTCGAACAGTTCCCAGGAGGCCGCACCAGTGTCCGCTCCGACCCTTAGCTCGGAGCCGACTGCACCCATCAGGGGCTGTAATCTCTACGGCGATCGAGCCGAATAATAGCCTTGTCGATTGCGAAGCTCGTGACTCCAGGGTGTCGGACTCCTTTCTGGACTCCGAACCTTCCGCGCCCCTGCTGATCGAACCCGATTGGGCGCCGATCATGGAGTTCGCCGCCGCGGACATCTTTCAGCACTCACCCTTTGGGGACATTCTGAATTCACTAAAGTCTCTCTCTTTATCAGGAGAGCGCTGGCCGAACTATGGTCAGCAAGGTTGGGATGCGGACAACGAAGAAATTCAAAGCCCACCCACCACCCACCACATAGCCACTGTCGATGATTTAACCGACATGCTCGACTTCGACTCCAAAGACATCGACTGTATGGACGATGATGCAGGAGACGACCCAGAACGAGCGCCTATAGGGCACTGGAAGGCCACCTCGTCATATGACATATACATGGTGGACACCCCAAAAGAAGGGAATGGCAATGGAACAACGGAAGATGACCCCTCCAAGAAGCATCCTAAGCGCCGGCGTCAGCGGCGCTGCTCTAAATCCCGCCAAAGCAAAAATGGTGATTCCGGCACGGGAGATAATAACACCCCGGACAGTGCCGAAGACAACCCCCTCCAGCAGGATTCAGCACAGGAGGATGGAGAAGCCAACCCTCATGAGAGAGCGGCAGATAGAGAGGTAGAGGACGATAATTACATGTCTCCCTCCGAAGACGAGGCAAGCCTCGACGACGACGAATTTGTCGTGCCTGAGGATCCCACCGAACAAGAGCGTTTCCGACGCAGGCTTATGGCCATGGCAAGCAGCCTCAAGAACAAACAGCAGCAGCTTAGAGCTGACCAAGATTTGCTAGCCGACAGGTGGACTGAAGTCCTTGCGGCCGAAGAGTACAAACTCGAACGCCCCTCCAAGAGCTACCCAAAGCGCAGGCTGCTACCCCAATTAGAGGAGGAAGCACCTAAACCTACATCACCAGCGCACGACGCGGCCGACCGGCCACCTTGTGGCCGTTACAAAGAGGCCTCTCGGCCATCCACTCAAGCTGCACCCCGGCGTCGCTCAAAAAATACCAAGGCACAGGGAAATGCGCCATACCTGTGGGACATATTGGAGGACAAGGAAAGGCAAACAAGATCGATCTACAGATCGTGTGGGCGCCCCACGACACGTGACGATAATCGTCACGCCGGATATGGCAAATACGGCCAGGCCGAACACAGCAGACAAAGCTCACACGAGCTACATCGTGATATAGCCCAGAACAGTGGCACCGCACACCCACTATACTTCATAGATGAAGTAATGGATCATCAAATCCCCGAGGGTTTTAAACCCGTAAACATCGAATCATATGATGCCACAACAGCTCCTGCGGTATGGATCGAGAATTATCTCCTTCATATCCACATGGCCCGCAGTGATGATCTACACGCTATCAAATACCCCCCACTCAAGCTTAAAGGACCAGCTCGGCATTGGCTTAACAGCTTGCCACCAGAGTCAATTGGTTGCTGGGAGGACCTGGAATCCGCATTCCTCGACAATTTCCAGGGCACCTATGTGCGACCACCAGACGCCGATGACCTAAGCCACATAATTCAGCAGCCAGAGGAATCGGCCAGACAATTCTGGCCACGGTTCCTAACCAACAAAAATCAAATAGTCGATTGTCCGGACGTAGAGGCCCTCGCAGCCTTCAAACATAACATCTGTCATGAATGGCTTGCCCGACACCTAGGACAGGAAAAGCCGAAATCCATGGCAGCCCTCACAACACTCATGACCCGCTTTTGCGCGTGAGAAGACAGCTGACTCGCTCGTAGTAATAACGTGACCAAGAGCCCTGGTAATTCGGATTCCAAGGACAACAAAGGCAGGTCGTGTCGCAACAAGCACAAGCGCCGCATTAATGGCGACAATGCCGAGGATACGGCAGTTAATGCCCAAAAGGGAGCGGAAGCATGCACTCAGGGACGTATATGCGTTGGAGCCAGTCGCCCCAAAATTCAACCCTGGTCCTCCTTCCCAATCACTTTTGATCGAAGGGACCACCCCACTAGTATCCGCCATGGAGGATTCGCCGCATTGGTTCTAGACCCAATCATGGACGGATTTCACCTCACTAGAGTCCTCATGGACGACGGCAGTAGCCTGAACCTGCTTTATCAGGATACAGTGCGAAAAATGGGCATAGATCCCTCAAGGATTAAACCCACAAAGACGACCTTTAAAGGCGTCATACCGGGTGTAGAGGCCAACTGTACAGGCTCAGTTACACTCGAAGTGGTCTTCGGATCCCCGGATAATTTCTGAAGCGAGGAGTTAATATTCGACATAGTCCCGTTCCGTAGTGGCTATCACGCCCTGCTCGGACGAACCGCATTTGCAAAGTTCAATGCGGTGCCGCACTACGCATACCTCAAGCTCAAGATGCCAGGCCCTCAAGGAGTCATTACGGTCAATGGAAACACCGAACGCTCTCTCCGAACGGAGGAGCATACGGCGGCCCTCGCGCTGGAAGTACAAAGTAGCCTCTCAAGGCAATTCTCAAGTCCGGCTGTTAAACGTCCGGACATCGTCAAACGCGCCCGGAGTAACCTACAACAAGACCGGCTGGCACGTTCCGAGCAAGCGTAGCAGTGCAGCCCCAACCCCAGCCCTAGCGAAATTGCAAAACCAGTACCAAGCGTACATAATTACGCTCTGGAAATACCATGGGCATAAGGGGAGGGGCACAACCACGACACGCCAAAATGCGGCTCAACCGCACTAGGGGCTCCTGATTTTGTCTTTTATTTTTTCTTACTTTCAGGACTCCACTCTCCGGAAGGCCTGTCCGGCAGTACAATCGCCGAACACACGATGCAACAGCCAGGGAGGCAGCAAGCTACGTAGAATGTCAAGGTGGTCTCTATAACGAGCTAAATACCTGTCTTACATAAAATCCCGCAGCCTGCCCCTAGAGGGGACATGTAAAATAATCCCATCTCTCGCTTATCGCACCATTTGTATCGTTCTGCTCTCATAGCAGCCTTTTAATAAACAATACATAGCCCTTGTCTATTATTGCATTCATTTTTTATGTAAATATGTTCAGTTATGACATTATGCAACCGTACACTTTGGTACGGCCAATACACCAGGGGCTTAAGTACCCCAGAATACGGTGTGAGAAGTCCGAACACTCTCACGAGTGCGGCACCCCGAACTTATATGCATCGGCTCCGAATCATGTCTTGGGTGAATAGTTGGGTTTGCCCGGCTCCCATGTTTTGGTACCTTAGGTTCCGCTATATCGGCTAAGGTAGCGCTGGGAGAACTACTGCGATTGTGCCCCAGTTGAGCTGGGTTAAGCACCTCAGTAGAGAAAGCTAAAACTGACCATCATGATAAGGCGAGAGCCGGTCACTGTTCGAGAGGTTTTCGAGTCCCTAAAGACTTATGCCGCTTAGAGCGAGGAGCTGGCTTTGTCCGGCCTAGGCGTGGATAGCGCCCCGAACTCGGTCTTCCGAATACTAGGGGCTTCGCCGAAATATAAAATTATAGAATTCTATGGCTAAGTGAGAGTGATAAAGCATTATAGTCAGATTGCCTTGTTCGTTGTGCTAAGCGCCTCCCTCGAAGGACCCAAGAATGGGAACAAGAGCGCTCAGGTTTATCCCGAACACCCCAGCACTCGTGGCATGGGGGTAGAAGCCGACGACTAGCATCTCTCAGATTTAATAAATGGCCACACAGAAGGTAATATTTTAAATTCAAAAAGCGTTGCTTAGCGCATATGAACAAAGATTTCAGCGCACAGGATAACACGAGCGAGTTTACTCAAAAATTACATCCTTGGAACACTCATTCGCCACAAGGCAGGCACCCTTTAGGACGCCCTCATAATACAACTCGGGCTTGCGATGCTCCTTCCCCTCCGGTGGCCCATCCGTCACCAGCTTCTCAGCATCCATCTTGTGTACTTTAACATGGGCAAGGGCTTTACGGGCGCCCTCGATGCATACGGAGCGCTTGATGATTTCAAGCCATGGACAGGTATCCACCAGCCGCCTCACCAGCCCAAAGTAGCTCCCAGGCATGGCCTCCCCAGGCCATAGCCGGCTTATAAGGCCCTTCATGGCCTGTTTGGCTGCCTTATGGAGCTCGACCAGCTGCTTCAGCTGGTCGCTCAAGGGCACCGGGTGTCCGGCCTCAACATACTGGGACCAGAACACCTTCTCCGTCGAGCTCCCTTCCTCGGCTCGGTAGAATGCGGCGGCGTCAGACACACTGCAGGGAAGATCTGCGAATGCTCCTGGAGAGCTCCGAACTCGGGTAAGTAACAAGTAATTCACTTTCATGTGCTCGCTTTGCATAAAGAATGCCTTACCCACCGCTATCTTCTTCATCGCCTCAATTTCCTCGAGGGCTTTTTGGGCTTCGGCCTTGGCAGATTTGGCGCTCTCAAGGGCCGAGGCAAGCTCGGACTCTCGAGTCTTTGAGTGAAGCTCCAAACTCTCATGTTTTTTCACAAGAGCATTGAGCTCTTGCCGCACCTCCGCCACTCGCGCCTCTTGTTTTTCTCGCTCAGTGCGCTCCACGGCCACATTGTCTTCGGCCTTGGACAATGCTTCCTTCAGGGTCGCCACCTTGGTTGTGGCCCTGTAAACACTCACCTTGGTCCTGTCATTATTTGCAACCAGGTATTTTTTATATACTTACATAAGGTACTACTTACCTTCCTTGTCCTCAAGCTGCTTCTTGGCAAGGACGAGCTCGTTCTAGGACCGCTCGAGGCTCTGCTTCAATGCATCGACCTCCGCAGTCAGTGCGACAGAGGTCAGCAGCGCAGCCTGCATTCCCATATTGACATGCTTATGTTAGACTCCTGCGTATATATTTTTAGATCCTCAGTCTGGCTTTTCTTTCCGAACACTAAAATGAGCATCAGGGGCTACTGTCTATGCGGTAATATTTTTACATATCTTAAATACGTACCTCAAAGCCTGTTAGAAGGCTGGCACATGCTTCTGTTAGCCTGCTCTTGGTGGACTGATCCTTCTAGATCACCGCACTCATAATAGTGCGGTGCTCCTCGTTGATGGAGGCGCCGTTAAGCACCTCCAGCAAATTATCCGGTGCCTCCGGTTGGACGGAGGTCACCGGCGTCGTAGGCTTGCCCTTCTTACTATGGGGCCACCTGCCGGATTCCAGAACCAATGAGGGTTCCGGTGCAGTGTCCGGCCCAGGGCCGGACATAGATCGCTCTGGGGTTTTATCCCCTTTGCGCCTGGAGTACGGGAGGTCGCCTTGCGGCGCCTCCAGGACCACCTCCTCCTGGTTTAGCCCCTTTTGGGACTCCACCTCGGCGTCGTCCGCAGGGCGAGGGGAGGTAGCAGTCGGGAGAGAAAGACTATTCATATCCGACGAATCCAGGGAGCCGCTCGACGAAGCGTCAAGCTGGGCCTTGGGTGGACTGCATGATTATATTCGGCGTCAGAAGATACTGTGCAATAAAGGAACGCCATGAGTTATTCTGGTATCCGGATACTTACGATTTTGCCAGGGGCTTGGCCCTGGATGGCCACTCCTCTCTGCCGTCGTCGGAGTCGGTGGCGTAGTCCGGAAGAAGGGTCTTTCCCTTCTTGGACCCTCTGGCCTCCCCAGTTGGGGAGGCCTTCCTTTTCTTTCCTCCCCCCGTTGGAGGGGGAGAGGCTTCTTCTTCCTCCTCCTCGTCTCCGTGGGAGGATCGTGCTTCGGAGTTGTTGGGCGATGAATTCGACACCACCAGGCGCCGGGAACTCTTTCGAGTTCCCGTGGCCTTCTTCTTGGCCTTCTTCTCCGGCACCACGTAAGGTGCCGGAACCAGCAGCTTCACTAAGCGGGCACTACTGGGCCTTCGGGCAACGGAGCCGGACAGTCGATCTGTCCGGACGTCTTCTGCCAGTCCTGTCAAAGAAACGGGAGCTTAGATCCCGCGTAGAGTCAAACTATGAAAAATAAGTATCCTGTAAAGGGTAAAACAAGCTTACTCTGCTGGCTTGCCGCTTCGCGTAGAATCCGCGATCCTCGGTAATAGGAGGGGGAACCTCTGTGCCCTTGAATAGCACCTTCCAGGCATATTCATGCGTTGTGTCAAAGAGCCTAGACAAAGTTTGGTGCTAGGCCGGGTCGAACTCCCAGAAGTTAAAAGCCCGTTGTTGACACGGGAGGATCCAGCGGAAGAGCATGACTTGGACTACGTTGACAAGTTTAACCTTCTTGTCCACTAGGTTTTGGACGCAGGTTTGGAGTCCGGTTACCTCTTCCGAATTTCCCCATGATAGGCCCGTCTCTTTCTAGGAGGTGTGAAGTGTGGGGATGCCATATTGGAATTCGTGGGCCGCTGCCCATTCAGGGTCACGCGGCTCGGTGATGTAGAACCACCCCGATTGCCACTCTTTGATGGTTTCCACAAAGGAGCCCTCGAGCCATGTGACGTTGGGAATCTTTCCCACCATGGCGCCTCCGCACTCCTCTTGCTGGCGGCCCACTACCTTTGGCTTGACATTGAAGGTCTTTAGCCATAAGCCGAAGTGGGGCTTGATGCGGAGGAAGACCTCGCACACGAGGATAAACGCCGAGATGTTGAGGATGAAGTTCGGGGCCATATCGTGGAAATCCAGGCTGTAGTAGAACATGAGCCCTCGGACAAATGGGTGGACTGGGAAGCCCAGTCCGCGGAGGAAATGGGGGAGAAACACCACCCTCTCATGGGG
Organism: Triticum aestivum; assembly: GCF_018294505.1. Classification (NCBI taxonomy): domain Eukaryota; kingdom Viridiplantae; phylum Streptophyta; class Magnoliopsida; order Poales; family Poaceae; genus Triticum; species Triticum aestivum. Next base: position 410,026,549 of record NC_057795.1, read on the forward strand.
CCTGGGGGTAGGGATGAGCTGCCCCTCATCTGGGAGCCGGTGCGCAATGTCATTGGACAAGTATCCGGCTTTCCGCAACTTTTTGATGTGCCCCTCCGTGACGGAGGAGGCCATCCACCTGCCTCCCGCTCCGGACATGGCTGGAGAAGGTTGAGGTGGGAAGTGCGGGCTTGGGTGCTGTAGCTCGAGTGCGCGGAAATGGATAAGCAAAGGAGGAAGAAGGCGTAGATGGAAAAGGTGGATCCTTATCCCCTTATATGGGCGAACAAAACTATGTGTCCCTGCCTGCCTGGTAAAACTCGCTTATCTCCCAAGCGCCGTGATTAATGGCACGGTTGGGTTACCCACGCCCGTATTGATGGGAATCCTGGAATAAGGGGACACTATCTCTGCTTTGACAAGACGTGCCAAGGAAACCGCCTCGCTAAATGCGCTGAGGTGGGACAGTAAAACGATTTGAATAAAGGCTTCGCCGTGGTGTGATGTCACGCCGCGGAATACGTCAGCAGATTAGATTTGTACAAATATTATTCTCTCTACGGTGGTATGTGGAACTTATTTTGGAGAGCCGGACACTATCCTTGTGTTCAAAATCTTCTATGAAGTATTCGGAGGAGGAACCCGCCTTGCAATGTCGAAGACAATTTGCGCGCCGGACTTGTCGTCATTGAAGCCTGGTTCAGGGGCTACTGAGGGAGTCCCGGATTAGGGGGTGTCCGGATAGCCGGACTATAACCTTTGGCCGGACTCCTGGACTATGAAGATACAAGATTGAAGACTTTGTCCCGTGTCCGGATGGGACTTTCCTTGGCGTGGAAGGCAAGCTTGGCGATACAGATGTGTAGATCTCCTCCCATTGTAACCGACTCTGTGTAACCCTAGCCCTCTCCGATGTCTATATAAACTGGAGGGTTTTAGTCCGTAGGACGAACAACAATCATACCATAGGCTAGCTTCTAGGGTTTAGCCTCTCTGATCTCGTGGTAGACCTACTCTTGTACTACCCATATCATCAATATTAATCAAGCAGGAGTTGGGTTTTACGTCCATCGAGAGGGACCGAAGCTGGGTAAAAACATCGTGTCCCTTGTCTCCTGTTACCATCCGCCTAGACACACAGTTCGGGACCCCCTACCCGAGATCCGCCGGTTTTGACACCGACAGAGAGTCTTTTAGAACAGCATGGTATTCGCTATGGTTAGAAATTTGGTCCTAGAATGATGAGCATCCAAGTTGGGTATAATAAAAACTATCATAGAAAGAGCATTCAACACTAGGATCAATTTGTTGCTTGATAATTGTTTTGAGATATAAAGGTAGTAATGTTAGGGTCATGCTAGTGGATAATTATGAAATTGAGAAATACTTTTTTTGAAGTTGGCAAGTCCCATTGCATGCACGTATGGTAAAAGTTGTGTGACAAATTTGTTGCATGAGGTGATCTTCTGATTGTCTTCCTTATGAGTGGCAGTCGGGGACGAGCGATGGTCGTTTCCGACCAATATATCCCTCTAGGGGCATGCATAGTAGTACTTTGCTTCGAGGGCTGAGTAGACTTTTGCAATAAGTATATGAGTTCTTTATGACTAATGTGAGTCATGGATATACACACACTCATCCTCCCACTTTGCTAACCTCTATTATGCCGCGCAACTTTCGCCGGTATCATGCACCCGTTATTTACCTTCCTCAAAACAGCCACCATACCTATCTATTGATGTGCATCTCCATAGCCCGTTGAGACTATCTTCTCCCTATTTTTGTCCTCACAACCACCACCATATACCACCATAGTGCTATGTCCATGGCTTGCGCTCATGTATTGCATAAGAGTTGAAAAAAAGCTGAAGCGCGTTAAAAAGTATGAAACAATTGCTCGGCTCGTCATCGGGGTTGTACATGATGGGAGTATTTTGTGTAATGAAAATGAAGCATGGCCTAACTATATGATTTTGTAGGGATAAGCTTTCTTTGGCTATGCTATTTTGATAGGACATGATTATTTGTTAGTATGCTTTGAAGCATTATTATTTTTATGTTTTATAAGCTTTTAACTTGAATCATTTGGGTCTGAACATTCATGCCACAATAAAGAAAATTACATTGAGAATTATGCTAGGTAGCATTCCACATCAAAAATTGTGTTTTTATCATTTACCTACTCGAGGACGACTAGGAATTAAGCTTTGGGATGCTTGATACGTCTCCAACGTATCTATAATTTTTTATTGTTCCATGCTATTATATTACCTGTTTTGGATGTTCATGGGCTTTATTTTACACATTTATATCATTTTTGGGACTAACACGGAGGCCCAGCCCGTATTGCTATTTTTTTGCCTATTTCAGTATTTCGAAGATAAGGAATATCAAATGGAGTCCAAGCAGAATGAAACCTTCGGGAGCATGATTTTTGGAACGAACGTGATCCGGAGAACTTGGAGTGCAAGCCAAGAAGCAGCCGAGGCGGCCACGAGATAGGAGGGCGCGCCCACCCCTCCTGGGCACGCCCCCTATCTTGTGGGCCCCTCGGGCGGCCGCCGACGTACTTCTTCCTCTATATAAGCCTACATACCCCGAAAACATCCAGGGAGCCACCGAAGAAATATTTCCGCCACCGTAACCTTCTCTATCCGCGAGATCCCATCTTGGAGCCGTCGCCGGTGTTCTGCCGGAGGGGGAATCCAACATGGAGGACTTCTACATCAACACCATAGCCCCTCCGATGAGTTGTGAGTAGTTTACCACAGACCTTCGGGTCCATAGTTATTAGCTAGATGGCTTCTTCTCTCTTTTTGGATCTCAATACAATGATCTCCCCCTCTCTTGTGGAGATGATCTATTCTATGTAAACTCTTTTTGCGGTGTGTTTGTCGAGATCCAATGAATTGTGGGTTTATGATCAAGTTTATCTATGAATAATATTTGAATCTTCTCTGAATTCTTTTATGTATGATTGAGTTATCTTTGCAGGTCTCTTCGAATTATCGGTTTGGTTTGGCGTACTAGATTGATCTTTCTTGCCATGGGAGAAGTGCTTAGCTTTGGGTTCAATCTTGCGGTGTTCTTACCCAGTGACAGAAAGGGTTGCAAGACACGTATTGTATTGTTGCCACCGAGGATAAAAAGATGGGGTCTATATCATATTGCTTGAGTTTATCCATCTACATCATGTCATCTTGCTTAATGCGTTACTCTGTTCTTATGAACTTAATACTATAGATGCATGCTGGATAGCTGTTGATGTGTGGAGGAATAGTAGTAGATGCAGGCAGGAGTCGGTCTACTTGTTGCGGATGTGATGCCTATATAGATGACCATGCCTAGATAATCTCAAAATTATTCGCTTTTCTATCAATTGCTCGACAGTAATTTGTTCACCCACCGTAATACTTATGCTATCTTGAGAGAAGCCACTAGTGAAACCTATGGCCCCCGGGTCTATCCTTTATCATATAAGCTTTCAATCTACTTTTATTTGCATCTTTATTTTCTGCATCTATATTATAAAATATCAAAAATATATTTATCTTATCATACTATCTCTATCAGATATCACTTTCGCAAGTGGCCGTGAAGGGATTGACAACCCCTTTATCGTGTTGGTTGCGAGTTCTTTGTTTGTTTGTGTAGGTTCGTGGGACTTGTGAGGAGCCTCCTACTGGACTGATACCTTGGTTCTCAAAAACTGAGGGAAATACTTACGCTACTGTGCTGCATCACCCTTTCCTCTTCAAGGAAAACCAACGTAAGCTCGAGACGTAGCAGGGCCCCATCTTTGGAGGTATCTATGTTGCACGCCTTGCTAGACATTTCAAGATACCTATTAGGCATTATGAGAAAGAGGAAAAACTGCTGCCTCCTACTTTTCTAGATTATAAGAGCATGGTAGCACATGAGTTTATTGTTAACAATGATGATAATATGCTTCCGTATAACTTGAGATTTAATAAGAAACACAATGAGACTATTATCTTGCCTGCGCCTTCTTTGTTTGATTTAACTGCAGGCCATTACCTCGTCTTGCCATCGGCCGTGTACATGCACCAATGCCAGACATCAACTCCAGAGCCTGAGCCGGAACCACCACTGGATCCTTGTCGTCTATCATCTTATCAGTGGGATTCGGAAGAGATCGCTAGTCAGTGACAGTACAATGACACTCCTCAGTACAACAAGGAGAGGAGCCGCGGTCCTTGGGCATAGACCAACTTAGGCCAAAAGCCTAAGCTTGGGGGAGTACGTATTTCTCACTGACATTACATTCATGTTCACACACTTATTCTAGTTGTCGGTGCTCATACTTTTTCATTGTACTATCCATGCTAGTTTAATTTCTTTTTCTAGCTTTCTTCTTGTGTGTTTGATAAACCTTAAGAAAAATAAAAAAAATAGTTAGCTTACTTTCCATGATGTAGTAGTAGTAATTAAAAGAAAACCCAAAAAGATTTCTCGTTCTTCTTTTGCTTGTTGGGAGCTTTCCCGTGTAAATTGTTTTATTTCTTATCTTTTCCTTTGGGGGTTGAGAGGAGAAGACTATAATGAAAATGTTTAGTGGCTCTTATATGCATGATTGTTGATTTAACCAAGAGCCCATATTATCTTGTCTTCTCTCTTGAATTGAATGCTTGTAGATTCCAGCTTAGTCCAATGCACATGCACTATTATTATTTTACACACCGTTCGGTCGTGCAAGTGAAAGGAAATAATGACGATATATGATGGACTGATTGAGATGAGAAAAGCTGGTATGAACTCGACCTCTCTTGTTTTTCTAAATATGATTAGTTCGTCATTCCTGATTCAGCCTATTATGAATAAACATGTTTGCAATGACAATTAGAGATTATAGTTGCTTATGCCATGCTTAATTAGCTAGGAGTTTATAATGGTTTACCTTGCGTGCCAACATGCTATTAAAATGGTTGTGATGTGGTATGATAGGGTGGTATCCTGCTTTGAATGATTCGAGTGACTTGACTTGGCACATGTTCACGCATGTAGTTGAAACAAATCAACATAGCCTTCACGATATTTATGTTCATGGTGGATTATATCCTACTCATGCTTGCACTCGATGTTGATTAATTTTAATGCATGTTCATGACTATTGTCGCTCTCCCAGTTGGTCCCTTCCCAGTCTTTTGCTAGCCTTCACCTGTACTAAGCGGGAATACTGCTTGTGTATCCAAACTCCATAAACCCCAAAGTTATTCCATATGAGTCCACCATACCTTCCTATATGCGGTATTTACCTGCCGTTCCAAGTAAATTTGTATGTGCCAAACTCCAAACCTTCAAATGGAATTCTGTTTTGCATGCTCAAGCAGCTCATGTATCAACTAGGGCTGTCTGTATCTTCCATGCTAGGTGGGTTATTCTCAAGGGGAGTGGACTCCGCTCCTCATTCACGACAAAATGGCTTGTAACAGGGATGCCCAGTCCCATGATCAAAAAGATCAAACCAAATCAAAAATAATTAAACAAAACTCCCACAGGATTGTTGCTAGTTGGAGGCACTCGTTGTTTCGGGCAAGCCATGGATTGATCTTGTTGGTGGTGGGGGAGTATAAACTTTACCATTCTGTTTGGGAACCGCCTATAATGTGTGTAGCATGGAAGATATCGATATCTCATAGTTGTTGCATTGACAGTAAAAGTATACCGCTCAAAATGTTATTCATCTCTATTTTAACATCGAGCTCTCATCACAAAAAAAAGACACATCCGTGACATTTTGGGCCGAACGAAATTTTTTTCTGTCATACATATGACACTTCTATGATGATAATTGTGACAAAACCTGGTATCATCATAGATGTGGTGGGCTCCTACTTCTATGACAAAAAATCATGACAGAAAATGGGCTTTTCATCCTGGGTGGGCCGGAGACGCAGCTGCATGACATTCTTTGGGCCGCCCATGACAGAAAAAACCATGCTAGAAGCGAGGGGGAGGAAAATTTCGGGGAGTTGCCGGTTATGGTGGGAGGTCGGGGGCCTAGCGATGCGCGTTTCTCTCATACACGTACGCGCGTGTGTGCGAGGCGTTGGCTCTAACTGAACCCGAGCGAGGCGTTGGGATCTAACCGAACCCGAGCGATTGCACTACAGGCTAGCTACGCGTAACTGAACCCGAGCGATCGATCGATGGCTGTTAACTGAACCCGATCGAGCGATTCCTTCGCTACTGCTGCTAACTGAAGCCGGTCGATTGGATGAACAGTGAGTGTTGCAGGGGGGGTTGGATGAACAGTGAGCGGTGGCGTTGCCTCTGGATGAACAGGACCCCGTGGTGTGGAGGGCTGGATGAATAGTAGATGGTGGAGGGGTACCCGTGGAGGGGTGCCCGTGGAGGGGTGGATGAACAGGACCCC